>NW_027509240.1:172500-180000 GCF_048541705.1 Temnothorax americanus
TTGATATAACAATCAATTTAGGACCTTAGTCTAATCACAGAAATATTGTAATACAAACGGATCGATATTCCACCATCTTAATCTTTGGCATAGAATAGAACAAATGAGACTAGACCAAGAGTTATAACTAGATATAAAGATTACACTCGGTAAGTTAGAATTTGCAAGTAGGTAACAATATAAAATAATTACAACTTAACAGTTGTCCGTGACAATTGACTCCGGAATAATTTCTTACCTGTTGAACACTGTTTCCAAGACTTTGACCACGATTTTGTCGGTCTGATTACGTATTGGAAATAATTCGATAAATTTTGTGTATAAGTCTTATACTACAATGATATATATATTACCCTTCTTCGAGCGCGTGAAAGGTCCTGTTGTGTCAATGGCTAGTTGTGCCCATGGTGTAAGTAAAGATCTCGTCATTGACGGTCTCTTTAATGGTTTCTGATTAAATTTGACTTTAAGACAGATATCGCAATCTTTGACTAAAACTTTACGTCTTGTGACATGCCAGTAATAATTTTGTCTTATGCGATTATACGTATTGTCTCTACCTAGATGACCTGCCTGTGGAGTTGCGTGGTTTTCACGCAGGACGTTTGGAACTTCGTCTGGCCTGATTACTTTTTTCCACGGGTTTTCGTCATCCATCAACATTTTAGCATAGTCTGGTCTATGATAATAAAGTTCGTCGTTTTCGATCTTTCACTTTAGAAATCTATTCGGTTGTTTACTCACGAGTTTGCGTTTTGTCTCGTACCAGTCTTGATCGCAAATAGTTGTTAATTGCATTCGGTTTTGGGTTATCTCTTTAATAACTTTCTCCCACCCGAGTGGCTCGACGTCAACGTCGTACATACGCAAAAGTGCATCCGGTGCTTTATTTGCCGTTCCGCGCCTATATTCGACTGTCATATTATGTTGTAAGAGATAGATTGCCCATCTTGCAAGACGACCTACAGGTTTTTTTTAATCCATGTAGCCACTGTAACGCTTGATGATCAGTGACAAGTTTAAAGGGCATTGCTTCTAAATAACAGCGTAATTTCTCAACTACCCAAACGATTGCTAAGCACTCTTTTTCGGTGGTTGTATAGTGCAATTCCGCGCTTCCTTAACGACCGGCTCAAGACTTCTATCAAATTTTCTTTCTTAGTGTCGGGATCTTGCTGTACTAGGATCGCGCCTAACCCGGAGTCGCTGGCATCTGTATACAAAATAAACGGTTGACCCGGTATCGGCGGGTACAGTCTCGGCGCATTGGCTAATGCAGCTTTTATCTCATCGAAAGATTTTTGTTCAATTTTTGTCCATCTTCACGGAACCTTCGGACTAGTTAGCTTGTTCAAAGGTCCTTGTACTTGCGCAATATTTTTCAAGTGTTGGTGGTACCAATTAACAAGATCGTTGAATTGTCGAAGTTGCGTTCTATCTCTCGGTACTGGGAAATCGAGGATTGGTGGTATTTTTTCCGGGTTTGGTCTTATGCCAAATTCGTCAACAATATAGCCGAGAAATTTGACCTCTTTACAAGCGAAACTACTTTTTTCGTGATTAATATTAATAATTTTGCCTCCCGCAGAACATCGAACAATAGTGACAAGAGCACAAGGTGTTCATTAAGGTCTTGACTGACTACTATCCAATCATCCAGCTACGCGAACACTTGGTTGGCCTATTTACTCAGAAGATTTCTTTCTAAAATTAGCTTCTTGATTCGCCGTTTTAGTTTGTGCATTGAACGTTCGAACGTGGTAGGAGCTCGTGGTTAAGCCATACGGCATTCTGACCCATTCTAGTAACTCCTCACCTTCGACGACGAACGCCGTGTATTTCCGACTACTTATATTATAGGAATTTGATGGAAAGCTTCACTCATGTCTAGAGTCGAAATTATTTTAGCTTGATATAACTGCAACAAGATTGATTTCATGTGTTGGAGCGGGTAAACTGGTTTAACGGTTTTTCGATTTACTGGACGATATCTATACAAAATTTGAGTCCTCCGTTCGTTTTCGGGGCAACGACTGGTGAACACGCCCACTATAAGTTACGTATCCCTTTTTCCAGTAACCGATCAACTTCTTTATTAATAAATTCGCGGACAACCTCGCTTCGTCGATAAGGTTTCTGTCGGTGTGGAGTAAGGTCGTTTAGTTCAATGACGTATTTAGTTAAGTCAGTCATTTCAGTAGATTCTTTATCAAATCTCGCGAATTAGAGTCGAGAAAGTTTCTTAATTTATTCGTTTCGTCAACCGTCAAGGTTCTTAATTGCGCTCGTGTAACGTAACGTTGTGACATTGGAATATTTACTCCCCTCTAATGTCCAAGTTCCTGTCGTTGGATTGATTTTAACTTTAAATGACATCCAAAAATCCATTCCGAAGATTAATTCACTTGAGAGGTTTGGGAGAACGCTAAACATCACCCACATCGATGTCGAAAGACGTGCCCCCTTTAGTCTTGACAACTGACTTATCATCACCTAATTGTACTTCGTTTCTTGATGTCGAGTCTGAGAAAAGGTCTTTAATGTGAAGGTTTTTTACTCGTTCATATGTTGCTTGACTCAAGTACGATCTTTCACTTCTCGTGTCTAATAATCCGCGAATTTTTTCGCAAAAATGGAAATTTCTATCGGCATGCTCATGACTTTATTCGGCTCGACCAGACCGTTATTGGCACGAAAGATTCGTCGCTGTATAAAACGATAGACTAAGTGGGTCGCAAACCGATTGGTCTCCAGACTTTCAATTTCTCAATATCTAACGCATTCTCCCGAGTAATGTCAGAAGCTGTTTCAGGTGTTTTGTCCGTTACCAATGTTGACAACTGTACCATTTCTTTATAGGGTTCGTCTGAAGTAACTACGTCCAAGTCATCGTCCGACAGTTCTGGCTCGTTTGTTAATTCGACAATTACGTCTAATTTAATTGACGAGTCATTTTCGTCAATTTTTTGATCCTGTACGTGAGTTAGTATCGTTGTATCTGCGCGAGTGTCTAATTTATCTAATGACTTAGTTTGCTCGATATTAATTTTAATTTTATTTTCCTTATTAATGCCCTCCGTAACAGTAACCTGAGGTATGATTACTGTGGGCGCTACTCATTTCCCGAACGCCTTGGGCAATCTTTATTTATGTGGCCTTTGCGTCGGCAAACATGGCATACAATCTGTCGATCAGCCGTACACAAACGTGAAACGTGTTTCGTTTCGCTACAATTATAGCAGAGCATTTTACTCGGATCTGGAACGAATTTCATAGGCGATTTTTTTGACTGTTAGTTAGAATCAACTGTCGATGTTTTACTTTTTTTTTTCAAAACGCGCGAGATTATGTTTGAGTCTCTGTTTGACTAGAGTCTTAGAATTGTTCGATGAATTCTTTTTATCGGTACGATTGGTCTTTTGTTGAATGGCGTGCAAATTGGTTACGTCACTGTCTTCGTCCTCTATTGGTTGGATGTCGTCCTTGTCTGTATTGTCTTGCAAATATTTTAATTTCGTTTTAGCGGCTCTATCACGTGATCCCTTTTGTGTATCGAATGATCTACGGTATAAGTAACTGCGCTCGTTTATGTAGTGGAAGAACTCATCGTAATCGTTAATTTGCAAGTTGAGGATTTCGAAGGTTAACCGTGAATTAAATTTCACCAGAATCTGTTTTAGTTGTTCGCGGAAAGATGGAGTATGCCGCATCCTTTCGAAGATGAGGCCCGACAAGGAAACTCAACGATTTTCACCCTTTTCGAGTTTTAAATTGTGCACTTCTAAGAAGAGAGCACCGTCATCCTTCTTTACTCCCCATTGAAAACGGAAGGCTCGCGCAAAGTCTTTCCACGTCCGGCAACGTTGTTTATCAATAAATACCAGGCCCTGTACGGACCCTCGAAGATATTAGACAAACATGGAACAAACAAATCTTTGTTTATTCCACTCACGCTTAGCTGATCTTTTAAAACTAACAGAAACTGCTTGGGATCTTTTTCAGTTTTAGGAAAAGTGATGTTCCAGTTACTAATAATTCGCCCGATTTTCATGGCAGAATTGAATTCTCGATCGTGCGCGTACGAAGGTGAATTTACGCTTCCGCTATACTGATTTGTCGAATAATTATCCCTTCTGGGTCGCGAACTACTATGCTTATTGAGTCGTGAGTCATCGTCACTGTCACTCGATTCGCTACTTCGCCACGATAGGGCCCCTCTTTTAGGTGTTCCTTTTGGACGTTCTTCGCGTCTAGGTTGAGAACTGAACATTAAATTTTTGTGGCGAGACAATTCACTTCTGTTTTGTATTATTTATCGGTATTCTTTGTTGGTTACGTAGTTATCTTCACTTACTAATTTGCTTTCAGGTGTTAATCGCGTTATTGTTAATTTAACCATGCCGCATGGCCACCCGCTAGTCTGGTGATTAAATTGTTCTACGTTTGAGTTTCGGAAATTATGTCAAACGTCATTTAACACTCTCATTCGATTCACGTCTAGTGATTGAGTGTTCAGATTGACCGATTTTTATCACCGAAATGTACTCTACGGAGTTATTTTTTGACTGAACCTCTCTCGTTTACCGGGATAACTTCATTCTGTAATAGCCTGCTTTGTTACCCGGTTCCAAGTAATATTTCCCGAGATAACGCATCCTGACATGACGGCTGTATATCTTCATCAATATTCTGGAAACTGTTCGACAGTTCCATGTTTACTGCTTTTTTTCGCCCGCTCTCATGGTGATACGGTACAAAAGCTCCCGGGAAGTTCGATGATCTTTCTCGCGGTGGCCCACGTGCGTTCTGATACAACAGCTGAATTTTATTATCTATATCAATCAGGCTACCTCGTTGCCCGGTTCCAGACGTTCTTGACAACTCGGTGTTAATTAAACTAGCATCTACTACGTTATTCTCTTCGTCGCTACTGTATACGTGATTAAGCGTTTCGTTATCTACCGTTGCACCTTCCTCTCCGGACGCTGAGTTGAGCGATGGGATTACAATATTATTATTATTTTCGGTATTGTTTGATTTCGATATATTTAATCTTTGCAACAACAGATCTATTTTACTCTCGAGTGTCTCGACGCGTGCCAATCTCGTATCAAAATAGTCTAATCTCGTCGTCAAAGTCCCAAACGTTGTTTTTAATGATTGCCAACGTGAATTATCGTTAAGAGTCGGAGTCGCTCCACGCGATCTCCTTCCCCTACCTACTAGTATACCCCCCCCCCCCAAATGATTTTAGGGATAGCACTGTGTCAAAACGGCCGTGTCCAAGCTCCGAGCGATAGGCGAACCCTCCACCCCCGCGCTCTCAGCGGTTTATGATAGGATGGGCCCGGTCTGCATGTTCCTACTTAACGCGTCCCCCTTTTCAGAAGATGTAGGAAACGTTTTGTTGAGCGACATTTGAGAACTCTGGTCGTTTGACAATTTTTTATTATTTATTTTTATTATTTTTGTTTTGGCTCTAGTCGTTTGTTTTGGCGGTGAAATAAACATAGACGTCATGACTTTATTATATATTGAGTTATGTTTAGTCTTGCCAGGCCTTATTTGACAGTAATTCACTAGAGTTTTATTTAAGTTTAATTATTTGGTATATACTATATTCACAATTGTGCCAATGATTGCTTTGACAACTTAGCAACTACGCGGGATAATATTAATCAAGCAAAAGAAATAGAAATGGTAACGTAATGAAATATTATGCGAGCAAACAAAGTCGAGTAAAGTAAAGAATAGAAGCGTTTCTGATAAAATTTGTTTGCTTGAATTTGAACAAAAATTTACTACGACCCCAGATTAATAGCTTAATTAATTTGCAATTATTCAACAAGTCGACAACCGAGACAAGACTCAAGTTGTTAAAATATCATCGACTTTAAAATAATATAATATAATAACTTAATTCACAATCAATCAACAACTGAGACAAGACTCAAGCCGTTGAAATGTCATTGACTTTTCAATAATAAGAACGGAATTTGTCAATAATTCATGCGAGATATGAATCGGTTGACAAAACACGTATATAATAACTTAACATACATAACGAAATTCGTCCATAATCCATAACAAGATATGAGTTGATGAAACACGTACTCGTTTACAATAATTTGTCGATGAATGGGAGCAAGATCCTCACTCATTGACAACAATATTTAATTAATTTTTTTAGAATTGACTAATTAACGAGAGCAACTCGTTTACAAATCAGTAATCACAATAACTGATACGGACCAGGGCAAGACCTTTGATCTTTGTCTCACAAAAATTACTCAATAATTTTAATAAGCCGCAAAATCAGAGCAAGATCATTCATTCAATGGCGCAAGGTTTGTTCGGTAATTTGGCTGTATTGTAACGGCCTGCCTTTTGGCTGTTTATATCGAACGCGGACTAGCTCGCCGGACCAGGAGTTCGATGGTAGGCCCAGAGACAGAAGGCAGTTTTGATACGGAACGTGGTTTATTACAGGGGTTCAATTACAACAGACTGTCGCGATAGTTACAACGGAGATGCATGCGGACCATGCGGTTAACGCGGGCGGTTTATAATCTAGACGACGGTCGGGGTAATTACAAAGTACGGAAACGCATTCGGTTTATGCGGTGGACGCGGGCGGATTATATTCTATAAGACGGTCGCGATAATTACAAATTTCGGGAGCGCATTCGGTTTATGCGGCGGACGCGGGCGGATTATATTCCATAAGACGGTCGCGATAATTACAAATTTCGGGAGCGCATTCGGTTTATGCGGCGGACGCGGGCGGATTATATTCTATAAGACGGTCGCGATAATTACAAATTTCGGGAGCGCATTCGGTTTATGCGGCGGACGCGGGCGGATTATATTCTATAAGACGGTCGCGATAATTACAATAAATTTCGGGAGCGCATTCGGTTTATGCGGCGGACGCGAATCAGGTGGTCCTTACCGGCGCGATGCGGTACGCGTGCGAACGGGCCTTGAGGCCGGCCAATGGCTGGTCGGCCCGCGGCGCGAGAATCGCGGCGCGGGCGCGTGTATGTTATCCGGCGCGGTTTCTTTCTCGCGATACGATCCGGTGTTAATTATGCGGCGCGGAGGGAAGGAAAACGAACGGCCAGGGGCTAGGCTGGTCGATCGGTTGACGAGGAGGTCCGACTGTTCCGGCGGCAAGAACTCTTGTCGAGAGGCCGAGCACGCTCGACCCCTGGTTACCGTGGCAGACGGGGTGTCCCGGGTAGGAAGGCGGTCAGCGCTCGAAAACTCTCGAGCGAGGCACAGAACGCTGTACCCCGTTTCGTAAGCTGGCCTAGGAAGCGGAAAGGTACTCGTCTCCGAGGGTAGCGGAGCACAGGTAGCTAGACTCGGATTGGAGTGTCTGCATGTCGCGGCGCCGGTATTTTATACTCGCTCGGGTGGTACGCTAGGGAGGGGAGGCCGATTCCCGCGTGAGCCGCGCCGCCGGCGGAGCGGAGCGGAATCGGCGTGGCGGTAAGC
>NW_027509240.1:185000-267500 GCF_048541705.1 Temnothorax americanus
TGCAGACAAGCGAGAAAGAAAGAGAAAGAGACTCGACTGTGCGTCAGCACTCGCGAAATCTCGTCTAATCGTGCGACTGCATTTTCGGCCAACTGGCGTCGAATCGGTTGAATTTCTCGCACGAACGATACCTCACGCTCGGAGTGCGTGAACGCAACGCCGGGAGTCGCGCGAGAATTCTGTCGCCAATTATCTTAAGCCTAACGCAAGTATGAATCGTGGCGTAAGCCACGTCCCAACGTAATGAGGATCGAACGCAACACAATAACGCGAGATCAATTTCGGCGCGATCGCAAGGAGACGCGAAATACTATAACAAACGCGAAAATACGGACTTAATCTAACGCGAGAAATGACCAAAGGTAGCGCCAGTCATTCGGGCAAAGACAATACTGCCCTCAGTGATTTCCGAACGCGAAAACGGGACGCCGAGGCAATCGGCGGAGCGCGAAATACCGGAAGAAACGCGAGGATAATGTGTGGGATTACCGCGAGCAATAATAACACGCAATCACCGAACAACGCATCCGAACATAATTACCCTAACACGCACGATTCTCTGAGGCAATTAGCCACTCACAGACGGCCGATTAACGCGAATGATGTGCCGACGCATGCGAATTTCCACAAGAGCAATGTTTGGTAATTTGATACGCCGGGAATACGGAAGGCGCGAGGCACAACCACGAGCGCGGACATTATGCGAAACGGACGCGCAGTAACAGATTTCGCCACGAATCCATCGCGATCTCCAGAAGCTCGCAATCGCGTCCTTACTTCAATTCCGCGGCCACGATACCATCCCGAGGCCCTTCGCTCTCGCTGTCGATCGCCATTCGATACGCAGTCTCAAGGGACCGCACGCGTCGCGATATTACAACGTTATCCCGGACGAGAACGTGCACCGGAGGGCGGCGTCGTGGCGTTACTTTTTGCGATTAATTACTGCGGGCAACCTCACCGGTGTGATGTCTCCTCGTAGGGCTCCTTGCCGTCACCTCGTATGGAGGATCGCCGCAGCGCAACAGATTTTCCCGACTCGGGGCGGCTATCGCGTAGCTTTTAAAGAAAACGTTCGCACTCGCCGACGGACGACCAGAGAGTGTCTCGCTAGATTCGCTCGATAACGGAATCGATGCGGCACCCCCTTCCGTAGGGGCGTGCCAACCAATCGAGAGCGAGCGTGCAAGCTCGCGCGATATTCTCACGCAGGATCGTCGTAAGGTGGATCTTTCGGGGGCGCGCAACGGTCCCTCGGCGGCGTAGCGACTTCTTCAATTTGTCCCCGGGGCAGCGGACTGGACTTTGTTCTGGCAGGTGTGCCTCCGGTTGCCTTCGGGGCGGTAATCAGTCACCCCGCGGGCCGATATTTCGTGGAGGCAGATTGCGGAGGCCGGGTTTGCCCCGGTACCTGGGGCCCCGTTACCGGCGGCCTTGTCCATCGCCGCCTCATTCGCCGCACGCCTGCCGCGTTGCTCTCGCCGCCCGTGATCCATGTAGCTTCCGCTCTCGCCACCCCTCCTCGGTCCTTGGTCCTCCCGGACCCCTCTCGTTATCGGTACTCCCTCGAAGATTCGCCGTGGTGCGGGTGAGGCGCCGTACGCATTACAATTTATACATGAAAATAAAAGAATAGTCAAAACGCGGAAACGATATCGATTTCTGGCCTCTGGAGATCTCGTCGTTGCCTCTCTGGCTCGTCCCTGGGCGCAAATTTCCGCGCCTTGTGACGGCGGCGGGGCGCTGCCACGAAGCGGCGGGCCGCAACGTCACAGTACAGGATAAAGCTATTTGGAGGTATAATACTACCACTTTGTTTTTTTCGAGGTAACAACATAACAGGGTAACAACATAATACATATACACTACTATGCGTGTACTTGGCGCTCTTTTTTATCTTTTTTTTTAAAAGGTAATTTTGTACGGACATCATGCCTTTTTGTAGTGTTACGCATCTTAATCTTATAAACAATATATCTTATAATCTTATAAACAGTATATAATACAAGATATGAAGCTAAAAGTGTTACGGACTATTATTTCTAAAGAAAACAACAATTTAATATTTTGCTTAGTTTTTTTTAAATAATAAACTGTAACCCTTTTAGTTGTACACCTTGTATATATTTTTCAATTTCAACATAAAACATAATCGCAATAAAGCATGATTAATGTTAATAAGTCGTTAACTGTAAAATTCTTTATTTATTTTTATTTGCGTGTCTTACTGAATGTTGTTCGCAACTGTATATGTACCGATATCTTCAGGTATCGATATTTTTGATAATTATTTTTACGTCAGACATAATTTTAATTCATCCAATTTTTATTATGTCTAGACATAATTTTAATTTAGCGATTATTATTATGTCATGATATAATTCTAATTCTGCCGCTAGGGAAATTTTAAGTCGATTCTTATGAATCAAGCTTGAATTCAATGTCTAGGTGTCCCAGGTTGCCGATGACGAGGTCCACATAGTGCGCTCTATAGTTTTTGGTGTCCAAGTGTATTAATACCTTGCATTCGATGGCCACGTGTTCCAAGTTGCCGATGACGAGGTCCACATAGTGCGCTTCGTAGTTTTCGGTGTCTACATGTATTAATACCTTGAATTCGATATCTACGTGTTCTACATTGGGTGCGTTCAGCCGATACTCCGCTAGCCTAGCAATCGTGAGCAGTCGCTCGTTTTCGCTCGATTTCTCTCTTTTGACCTAATGAATTAGAAAAAGAGGAAACGAGCGAAAACGAGCGACTGCTCACGATTGCTTGGCTAGCGGAGTATCGGCTGAACGCACCCATTCAGATTTAAAGTTATTAATACACCTAGACACCAAAAACTATGTAGCGCACTATGTAGACCTCGTCATCGGCAACCTGGAACACGTAGACATTGAATTCGAGGTATTATTACACCTAGACACCGAAAACTACGGAGCGCGCTATTTGGACCTCGTCATCAGCAACCTGAGACTCCTAGACATAAATTTCAAAGTATTAATACACGTAGACACCGAAAACTATGGAGCGCACTATGTGGACCTCGTCATCGGCAACCTGGGACACCTAAACATCGAATTCAAGGTATTAATACACGTAGACACCAAAAACTACGGGGCTCACTATCTAGACATCGTCATCGACAACCTGGAACACGTAGACATCGAATTCAACGTGTTATTACACCTGGACACCGAAAACTATGAAGCGCACTATCTGGACTTCGTCATCGGCAACCTGGGACACCTAGACATCGAATTCAACGTACGATTACACCTGGACACCGAAAATTATGAAACGCACTATCTGGATCCCGTCATCGGCAACCTGGGATACGTGGACATCGAATTCAAGGTATTAATACACGTAGACACCGAAAACTACGGAGCGCGATATCTGGACCTCGTCATCAGCAACCTGGAACACGTGGACATCGAATTCAAGGTATTAATACACGTAGACACCGAAAACTACGGAGCGCACTATGTGGACCTCGTCATCGGACACCTGGGATACCTAAACATCGAATTCAAGGTATTAATACACGTAGACACCGAAAACTACGGAACTCACTATCTAGACATCATCATCGGCAACCTGAGACACCTAGACATCGCATTCAACGTATTATTACACCTGGACACCAAAAACTACGAAGCGCACTATGTGGACCTCGTCATCGGCAACCTGGGACACCTAGACATCGAATTCAACGTACGATTACACCTGGACACCGAAAACTATGAAGCGCACTATCTGGATCCCGTCATCGGCAACCTGGAACACGTGGACATCGAATTCAAGGTATTAATACACGTAGACACCGAAAACTACGGAGCGCACTATGAGGACCTTGTCATCGGCAACCTGGGACACGTAGACATCGAATTCAACGTGTTATTACACCTGGACACCGAAAACTATGAAGCGCACTATCTGGACCTCGTCATCGGCAACCTGGGATACCTAGACATCGAATTCACGCTTGATTCATAAGAATCGACTTAAAAATTCCCTAGCGGCATTTTCTGCCAAGCGTAGAGAATCTTCTTTTCCGTTGACTCAGTATATATTATATCAAGCTTGATTCATAAGAATCGACTTAAAAATTCCCTAGCGGCACTTTCTGCCAAGCGTAGAGAACCTTCTTTTCCGTTGACTCAAAATATATATTATTACTTAATTTACCTAAATAGAAATCTTATTCTTTCTGACCGATAAGTCTATCGACCTAATTTCGAAATACGCGCGCGATATCGAAACTGGCGATACCTGCGCCGCCAGTGTCGAAAAAGTGAAAGTGACGTTTCTGATTATGACGTCATCATAACATCGGCGTTAGAAGGAGGAAGTATCTTAATAAAAAAATTTTTTTTGGACTTTGCGTCGCAATATCTCCGCTCTTAGGGCACGTAGCGGAATATTATGAGAGAAACCCCCCCCCCCCCTAATTGGATCCCAAGCTATCGATCAAGCCTACTTAGAACTTGATCCGTTCACTCGTTATCGAGATCTCAACATCTCGGGTACTCGCAACCCGTCGCGTCGCCTAAAAGAGTCACGTTCGGTCTCGCTCCGCGTGTACTTGGCGCGAGACACTACCGTGTCTCTTGATATTGCCTTATTCTACCGCGGATCCCGAGAGTTTAAACTGCGAGACGTTGAGCTCAGAATCCCCTGTCACATCACAAAAAATTTAAGAGGTAACACACAGTAAAATAAAAATTTTTAATTAAAATAAAATAAATAAATATTCTTGTAAAAAAAACTTGGCGCTGCTTTTTTGCTCCCGTCACATTTTTCCCTAAATTATGTTTATTGTTTCTTTATTCAATCAGAAATTTTATTACGTTAATAATTTTCGAAGTTTAGCAGCGCCAAGTTTTTTTATAAGAAATATTTATTTATTTTATTTTAATTAAATATTTTTATTTTGTACTGTTACCTTTTAAATTCTTTGTGATTAAAATGATTCTTTGTAATATTATAATTTTGTTAAGGAGAATTAAGAAAGAAGCTATTACCACTTGATTTGGAATAGGAAGATCCTTTAATGAGAACACAAAGATATGTACCAGTTGGATTTTATTTTTCAAAAGTAATTGCACAACAATTATTTTTCAAAGTAATGTATATATATTTTTTATAATTGCCGCAATTTAAAAATTTCACTTTTTTTTTGAAATACATGTCACTTAGGTTGAGTTAGGTAACATAATTTTGTGATATAATAATTTTGTTAAGGAGAAATTAAACTACCACTTGGGTTAGACCTTTGAATTTACAAAATAAATTGCGTGTAATTGGCGCCTTTTTTTAGCTTTTTGAAAAAGGTAATTTTGTAGTTTCACGCATTTTATAGTGTTAAGCAGGGATCAGCAAAAGAATTTTTATTTATTATTATTTTATTATTCACAAAATTAGCAATAACAATAAATTAAATTTTTGTTGAATTAGCAAATTACAAAAAATTACTAATTACATAAAAATTAATAATATTTAGGTAAAAGTGAATTACAGATTACTTAAAGAATTCGTAATTTGTCAGAGAAAAGTTTCTAGTTCGTGAAAGTTAGTATTTAGGTGAAAATGAATTAATATATATTGCCAGTCAGGTCGATTTAAATTACTTTAATTGTTATTCTATATACTGGCGAAAGAAATTTATTATTCTGAAAATGAATAATTTTTTTTGCAAATTGGTAATTAATAGAAATAAATTCTTTATTATTAAAACAATTAATAGTGTTTCGTGCTCGGCCAAGGAATCCTCGGGACACGAGGGTTTTGCCGGAATCTTTGTCGCACAGATGGCGCGCGCGGAATGGGCCACTTTCCACGCACGTGTGATATAAATTCTTTTTATGGAACTGTGGGAGGGACAACAAAATAATTTTATCTGTCAGACCGTATACTACGCTTCTTTTATAGCATAGTGGTTGGTTAGAACTAAAATTTAGGTATCTTCCAGAAAAAGTAGGTTTATGGAAGTTGTTGTGTATGTGAATAGGTTCGGAAGGATTGACACTGTAGTAATCACAAGATTTCTTTATTCAGAGCGAGAATGATAGGACGGTGTAATGCGTTCGCCAGTTTGCAATCAAATCTGTTCTCGTGTCCGTTAACGTCTCTGCGCCACTTACATATATCGCCTCGAATCGACTCTCACGCTCAACGACCATATCGATAGTATCGCATATCGCAACATACCAGCGCGGCATACTTAACATACTTAACCCTACACAACACTTCCTCTCCTTATGAAAAATAAATTACACGTACGCTACGCAATAAAAGTAAATAACATTGAATAGTTGTAGGTTAAGTCATGTAATACAATTTCGATAATTAAACAACGCTTTAAGGAAAATAATAATTTTTTAAGTAATTTGGCCTCTTAGGCACACGTTCCGATCTACGCACAACCTGCTCCTGCTCTTGCTCTTGCCACTCTTGTTCTTGCCGCTCTTGCGGCTGTTCACAGGCATCTTCGTAAAAAGACTGTTCCCGAGAAACATCTTCGACTTCTTGCTCCTGAACAGGAGCCTTCCTATTTTCCTCGACTTCCCCCTCCTCAACATGAGGTGGTGGACCACAATCTGTATCAGTTAGTTCTAGCTCATTATTCGGTGTAGCTTCCCCAATTTTACGAATTTGATTAGTATGCCGTCTCCAATCTCGTCCATCATCCAAATGAATTAAATAATGTAGTTTCCCTAAATTTTTTTTTACTGTACCAAAACGCCATTTTAGCTTACTTAAGTAATCCCTGCACGCAATTCTTTGTCCAACTAAAAAACTTACAACTAACTTATCACTATTAACATCGGATTTTTCTAATTTAAACGGTTTTAGGAAGTCCAATCGCGAACGAATTTGTCGTCCAAACATTAATTCAGATGGCGACTTATTTGTAGCTGTATGAGGAGATCGCCTGTACTGTAGTAAAAACTTTTGCAAGTTTAGTTGTACTAATTCCTTACTTGTATTCATGCGTCGTAAGGCATTCTTCATTGTCTGCACAAATCTTTCTGCCTGCCCGTTAGTTGCAGGATTGTATGGTGCTGTTAGTTTTGATTTGATATTGTTTAACTTTAAGAAATTTTGAAATTCTGTAGAGGTGAATGTGCGACCGTTATCTGTCACTAGAACTTGAGGAATACCAAATGTTGCAAAAATTTTCCTACATACTTGAATCGTAGATTTAGCCGTGATATCTTGCATTAAATGCACCTCCGGCCATTTCGAATACGCGTCCACTAAAATCAAAAAATAATGATCTAAAAATGGACCTGCGAAATCTAAATGAATACGTTGAAAAGGAAAACTTGCTGGTTCCCATAAATGTTTTTCGACTTCCTTGGGATTATTACGTAATGAATTACAATTTCGGCAATTGTAAGTCAATAATTCTAAATCTTTATCTAATCCCGGCCACCAAACACAACTTCTAGCCAGGTTTTTCATTTTAACTATTCCAAAGTGACCTTCATGTAATTCCTTAAGAATTTGTGATTAAAGTTTCTTCGGAATTACTACTCTATGGCCACGCATAAGAATGCCTGCTTGAACATTGAACTCATGCTGTTCAATATTAAACCTACTTTCTTTAGATAAAGTTTTACCAGATAAGATTGCATTTTTAATCTTTTGCAAATCTGAATCACACTCAGTTTCTTTAACTAACTCATGCATTGTAATAGGTAAATTCTCTATAACCTCAATTTCAAACGCGTCGGCCACATCAAATCCGTGATTTGATGTCTCTGGTATAGGTAATCTGGATAAGCAGTCGGCATTCCCATGCTCTTTAGATTGTCTGTACACAATTTTATAATTGAACGCTCTTAGAAATAACGCATAGTGCTGCATTCGTAAAGCACTGCAAATCGGTAAACTTCTTGTTGGATTGAAGATTTGAACTAGTGGCCTATGATCCGTTATTAATGTAAATTCGTTAGCGTACAAATATTGGTAAAACTTTTTAACGCCAAAAATTATGGCATACGCTTCTTTGTCAATCTAAGAATACTTCTTTTGCGTATCAGAAAGTATTTGAGAAGCATAAAAAATCACTCTTTCCGTACCATCTGGAAAGCGATGCGACAGAACTGCACCTACACCATAGGAGCTTGCATCAGTAGCCAAGATTAATGGCAGCTTTGGGTTGAAATGTACTAAGTAATTCTCGTTTTTGAACTCTTTCTTTGCCGTAATAAAGGCTTCTTCTTGAGCTTGCCCCCATATGAATTTAGTATTCTTTCGTAAAAGCGTATTTAAAGGATGCAATATTGAACTTAAGTTACGTATGAAACGACCATAATAGTTAATCATGCCTAGAAATGCACGTAATTCAGAAACTTCGCTAGGACGAGGCATTTTGTCAATAGCTTCTAATTTCTTAGGCTCTTTGTGAATTCCATTTTTATCGATAATATATTCGCAATAGTGTATGCTATCCTTAAAAAATTCGCCTTTATCCCAATTAATGTGTATATTGTATTGTAACAAACGATGGATAATTTTCTGTAATCTTTTAAGATGTTCTTTATCACTAGAACCTGTAACTCGAATATCATCGAAAAACATTACAACTCCTTCTAAATCAATCAAAATTTTTTCCATCTCTCTTTGCCAAATGCCTGGTGCAGATGCATTTCCGTATAATAAACGTGTACTTTTGAAAAGACCAATATGTGTACTCAACGTAAGCAAGTGTTGAAAATTCGGATGTACTTTCAATTGCAAATATGCATCTTTCAAATCAATTTTTGAAAATTTAACGCCTCCAGCTAGAGAAGAGAAAAGTTCCTCTATGGTTGGAACAGGATGTTTATCAATGACCAAATTGGGATTTAATGTGACGCTGAAGTCACCACATAATCGCACCGCATTATTTTTCTTTAAAACAGGAACCACAGGTGTAGCCCATTTAGACATTGTAACTTTTACTAAAATTTTTGCTTCGACTAATGGATTTATTTCTTTTTCAACTAATGGACGCAATTTAAATGGCACCGACCTTGCCTTTACGAATACCGGTTTCGCATTATCTTTTAATGTAAATTTCGCTTCTAATCCAGTAATACCTTTATCACGTTGTATATAACGATCATAAGTATTCTTTAGTAAATCAACTTCCGATATAATCTTTGTAGAAATGTAATGTAAGGAACTTGTAGGTTTCAATAGATGAATACCGTCCTGTAAAAATTTATGAATCCATTTGCGACCTAAAATTGGAGGTCTATCAATATCTGTAAGATACATATTTAATTGAAATTTCCTTTCGCAATGTACAACTGTAACAGTCATAAACCCGCATGTACGCATTTCTGTTTTACAATATGTCATTAAACGCAAATTAGAAGGATGGATGATCAAGTTTGGAAACAAGGCACAAGCCAATTTTTGACTTACGAGCGTTACGGCGGCCCCACTGTCCACCTCAAACGTTACCGGCTTCCGATTTGCTTGCAATGTAATTTCGAATTTGCCCCGTTTTTTAATATGCTCGACAGTACACACGTCCTCGATGGCACGCACATTTTCCTTCCTGGAGAAGCACACCTTATTGAGATGACCCTTTTTGCCGCAAGAGTGATAAACTATCTCTTTACTTAGGGTACATTTTGACGCAAAATGATTATCGCCGCATCTGTAACATATAATATTTGAAACGTTAGCTTTGTACAAAGGATTCGAGGTTTTCGCGGTTGCATTTGCTGGCCCCTTCCTCTCAGGTTTCACATTCTGCTGCTTCTTCTCTGGACGCCCCTTCGGTTTGAGCATCTTCTTCTTTTCCACTTGCAGGCACTCCCCCGTGGATTTCTTCGCTTGTAATTGTACCCCTCCTTTCTCGGATAATTCCATAGTGGTGGCGATCTGGCACGCCTTATCGAAGGTTAAGTTTTTAACCTCCAAAAGTCGGGATTGAATTTGCTTGTTGGAGACCCCGAACACCAGTTGGTTTCTTAATGCTGTTTTTAGGTAACTGCCCATTTTGCAATTAACGCTTAACTTGTGTAATGCAGCGATGAATTGCTGTATTGTTTCGCCATCCTCCTGTTTCCTTTGATGAAACCGAAAGTTTTCTACGATTTCCAATAGTGTCGGCTCGTAAAATTCTTGCAATAATGTAGTTATCTGTTCGTACGATTGCTTATAAGGGTTTTGTGGATCCAACCGATCGCTCAGCATGTCAAACGATAATGCCCCGATATAGTGCAAAAGGTAGGCGACTTTACTTCCTTCGGTAACCTTGAAAACGCTCAAGGCACCTTCAAAACGCTGCAGCCAACGATTCCATTGTGACGTGGACGGGTCGAACTGCTTGATGTTAAACGTACTCGGCACACAGCCCGGTGAAGGATCGGCCGTCGCCATGATGCAATTCGTGAGAGACACGAGTTTGTGAAAATGTACCGGTCTTGGTAATTACGGTTACTTGGTTATCCGTAATGCGTCAATCCTGAATCCTCGTCGCCAATTTGTTGTGTATGTGAATAGGTTCGGAAGGATTGACACTGTAGTAATCACAAGACTTCTTTATTCAGAGCGAGAATGATAGGACGGTGTAATGCGTTCGCCAGTTTGCAATCAAATCTGTTCTCGTGTCCGTTAACGTCTCTGCGCCACTTACATATATCGCCTCGAATCGACTCTCACGCTCAACGACCATATCGATAGTATCGCATATCGCAACATACCAGCGCGGCAACTTAACCCTACACAACAGAAGTGATCCGAAAATGATTCTGTTATCCTCTACAATAATTGTAACATCTAAAAAATTAAGCCTTTCACCATGTCCGATCTCACACGTAAATTGCAACCGTTCGTGCAAAGAGTTGAAAATCTCCAGAGTATTATTTAATTTCATCACGCGGAGCATCCATTACTACATCGTCCACATAACAGCAATATAAATGCGGAACATAATTGAGTTATTCGATTGCAATTTCTTCGAGATCGCACTAAGTCAGCTATCTCCAATATACAATCTATGATAGCATAATATGATCTAATTAAAGTAAAAAGCAAAATATATATCCATAAAGGGCATAGGGGGTAAGCATGTAAAAATTGCCCTTGCAAGTGAGAAGTTGATATTGGCGTCGTAAGTTAGTACCCATGTGACCTTGAACTCTTGCAAATATTGACCTTGAAATTATATTTTTGAAGGAGTTATGGAGGAAAAAAGAGAAAAAACAAAAAATTTTTTTCTCGAAAACGGCTTGACGCTAATTTTTATGAAAAACATATATGTTGTAGGTATCAATAATGGTGTTTAAAAGAAAATATTTTGTAATGTTTGAACAAATAATAGAGCTGAAAAAAATTGTTGAATTTTTCAATCAATTTTTTTAAAAAATATAGTTATGGAGTAAAAAAATGAAAATTTTGGTCGTGTCACCTGATGCTCAAAGTAACGCCTTGTAGCGCCGGTCAAGGAAGCTGCCGCATATATCTATATATATTACTTTTCCATAAATAAAGTATACGATTTAGTTTTTTACTGCTTTGCTTGAAGTTATTTATAATGTAGGTAACTTCGATCTGTGATGTAGTCAGAGGCGTACGTGTGTGAAGTTTGTGCGTGCGCATAATCAACCAACGTAGCGGCGCGTCGGATATATATAAACAATTCCGCGACTGCAATGTTAATTATGAACAATATATTTATTTAAAAACAAGTCATCTGCATTTAGCCTATAACAATAATAGTTTCCAGAGTTTACCACGTGGAGGTTGCAGTATGATTTTAAACTCTTCATCGGAGTGCTTTTTGATATGAGTCCCCTCGCCTCTAACAATTGATTTTTTAGTCTTCGTCGCTATCCGAATTAATAACTGGTATAAATCTAACCAGTACGCTTGTTTAATAGACTTGTGGGTGGTATAGACAACTATGTCATCTGCATATTACAGGGAGTACACTCCTGGACTTAGCTGCCGTTTAGAGTCCTTGACATAGAGGCCAAAGAGCGGAGGACTAAATACGGATCCCTGCGGGGCACCCTGGTGGGTGTTATACGAGCCCTGTATATTGCCTTCACGAGAGAAGAAGATTTTCCTGTTACTGTTACAGCAAGTTACTGTTGAGGATGTTTCTCATCTCTTATTTTATATTCCCGCCAAAGAATTCGTTGCCGCGATGAGAATTTCTGTTTTAACGATTGCAAGCACTGTATTGTATACTTGTGCGCCACCTATTCTCTCGCGAGCGCCCTCCCTTTTTTTCTTTACGCGTAGCGTCGCTCACTTCGTCGTTCACCGCATACCGAAGCACTTGTCGGTTCTTTAGCGCGTGTATAATCTTCTCTTACATTAAACTCTTTTATTCACAAAAGCACTGTGCAACTCGTTATTTGACAACCTCAGCAGTTACTTATAAAGCAGCATATGCCCGCCGAAACGCCAGCTTCCTTGAGGTCCTCTTCCAGTATTTCCGGCCTAACGTTGTCGAATGCTCCCGCGATGTCCAGGAACACGCAAACGGTGAACTTGCCATTAATGAGTCCAAGATGGATGACATTTGAAAGTATTTCCAGGTTGTCGCTACATGATCTAAAGCTGCGGAAGCCAAATTGAGATTCTGAAGATATATCATTGGCTTCGAGATGCCAACGTAGTCTATTATAAACGCATTTTTCCAGTGTTTTAAGTAAACAGGACAACAATGAGATTGGGCGAACGCCATTCAAGTTCGGTTTGGGAATTAATACAACTAGTGATTCCCTCCAACTGTCCGGGAAAGTGCCCTTTGCAATAATTTTGTTGAAGATGTTCAATAAGTGAGTTTTGAAGCTTTCAGAAAGAGCTTTTATAATTGCGTAGTTCACTTGATCCAAACCCGGGGATGAAGACGCCTTAATAGATGCCAGAGCCGATTTGAGCTCGTTCATGGAGAAAGTTTGATCCATCCATAACTGTATGTTTGGCGAAGCTTCATCTTCCCTTTGCATGTCACGCAGTGATGGAGCTGGTGGTGGAGAGCAGGAAAGTGGGCATAATTTGTTGATCGCTGCCTGTTGCGAGGACTCGAGGATTTTGTGGTCCGTAAAAGCGCATTTGTCTTTGTTTTTGAAGGCTCTAACCAGTCGCCATATATGAGGTAGGAGTTTTAAAGCTGAAGTTTGTGCAGAAGAAGCGCCATCCATTCCTTTTTTGCTTGGAAAGGATACGTCTGCATTATCTATTTTGACGTTTAAGCGCTAGATAGGTATCTCTGGAAGGATCCCGCTTAAAAACCTCCAAAGCCGTTTTGCGTTCTTTACCTGCCTCAGTGCACTTCGTGTTCCATGGGGCAGGAGTACCCTTATAAGCAACGTTTCTGGGACCAACTTTGCCGTCTATATCCTCCTCACGAAGTATTTCTGTTGCCGTTTTTTTTTGTAGTCTACCACGTTCTCATAGTCCTCCAGTTCGTTATCGGAAGTTATGATGAAAGATTCCTGACTTTTCTTCAATCTGATGCTGAGTTCGCAGAGTTGAATGTCGCTTAGTTTTAGTTTATATGCGAAACACTTGACTTTGGCCGCTGCTCCGTTGATAATAGTTTCGATTGGATAATGATCGCTGGCCATGGGATCGTCCAGAGTGCGCGAACAGCAGACGCCAGCAAGGTCCGAAGACGCGAGGTCGAGGTCGATGATGGAGCCGCTGTTGGTATTTGGATTAAAGCGCGTACTTGTAGAATCGTTGAGTATGAGATAGTTGTGCGACTCGATGCGAAATACCAGTCGGTTACCAATGTTGTATTGCGTGCACAGCCACAAAGGCGATGATGCGCGTTTAGATCTCCCACTATGAATGCATATTTGTGTTAAATATATCATTAAGTGCGTGTGCTGGGGTGTCTGTAAACATTGAGCACGAGTAACTCACTGTCTTGGAACGGTAGAGTGATGGCAGCCGCCTTAATAGAATGATGTAGTACAAAGGGTAGCTGTACAGAGGATGCTTCGAGATTTGATCTTAGAAGGAAGCAAATGCCGCATAGTCCCGGGTTCACAATATCATACCTTAGAGCGTAGAAGCCTCTAACGCTTATTCTACTCACCTCCGAAAGGAGAGTCTCTTGCATACAGAAGATATCATATTTTTCTGCCAATAGTTGCAGGTCTGGCAGTTTACTTTGTATTCCACCTCTAGAATTCTATTGCAGGATTTTGATTTCCGCCAGTGAGGAGTTATGCCCTTGCGACGGGAACGTGACAGATGTCACCGCTAAGATTAGGAGTAGTATGCTGAGTCGATTGTTGATTGACAGGTTCTTGAAGGCTGAAAGAGTGGAAAAGGTTAGCTAATTGGTTCTTAAGAAATGCTTCGACTTCTTGTAGGAAAGGGTGTATTATAAATGAAAAATTGGGTGCATAATCTCTATTGGTCGTAGATGTAAAAGGAGCTCTGTCATCAGTATCCGTGTTTGATGATTTCGGAGTGGAAGCCAGAATGGGAGAAGGAGTTGAGCCAGTGACGCCGTTCGACATTCTGCCGTTGGGATAAAACAGCGCTTCGTAATGTTGAGTTGAGAATTGTAGATAAGATACGATTAAAGTCGTTACGTGCGCTAGTCGATTTAGTGACGGCACCTCTCGGAGGAGGTGTGCGCGGATGAGAGGGTCTAGCCGCTATATTAGCGTAAGTAGGGTTTTCTGTGTAATCATGATCTGAATATGTGACTACATCTTTAGATAAAAGACCAAACCTGTTCTGAAGCGGCGGCATATTATTACTACCAATAGAGGAACTTGCCATTGTGTTTGAAGTACTTGTACTCGGAAAATTGACAAAGTCAAACCTTGGATCACCGGACAGTTTGTTACCTTTAACCTTTCTTCTAGCCTCAATATATGATACATTTTCCGTAGCGGCCAAAGCGTTGATTTGCTTATGTTGTAGAATTATTGGGCAGTCCACCGATGTGGTTCGGTAATTGCCGCCATAGTTTATACATTTAGGTGGGTTGTCCTTGTGGAGGCACTCTTCATCCTTGTCATGCTTATCTTTGCCACAGAATAAGCATCGGGGACTTCCTTTGCATTGGCTACCGATGTGACCAGCTCTAAAGCATGAGTAACATATACGTGTTTTAGGTATAAATGGATTTTAACCTTAAATAAGCTAACCGAGTTCGGGAGAGCTTGACCCGCTAACTTGATTCTTAGCGTGCGAGATGGAAGAAACTGAAATTCTTCGCCTACTTTGACGCGACGATTTAACCGATCGATGCTTTGTATCTTAACGGGTGACTCAATGTATTCTGCCAACAAATCCGTTGCAAATTCCTTGGGCACGTCTTTGATTATGCCTATTTTGTGTACTTTAAACGACGGGATGTAGGCTTTAAGATTATGTGCCTTTAGTATAAGATTATTAACTAACTTATTTGCAGCTACGCGACAACGAAAGTCTACCGTGACTCTACCTCGGTCGGTTTTACGGACTTTGATTACATCTTTGTACGCAAATTGTGCAATTAGCCTGCTGACATTAAGGGAGTGTAGGGAGGGGTCGCCTTCTTCCTTGGTGGATTGGACAAATACCGAAAATGGCGATTTATCCGTGTGGGAATATTTAAATGTCGACTTACCGGGCAATAGAACGAGTGCGCCTTCCTGCGGCGCGCGATTGTTTGACTCTTTTTTTGCTAATTTTGGGGGTGTTACTTGAGTCGTTGGGCACATCCGAGTCCAAGGATGGCGAAGTCCTCTTTCGATCGTTGCCTACTATGGGGGGGGGGGAGAGGGTGGTGTTATTTGAATCGTTTACAGCAGGCGTCAAGGACATATCCTTGCCGTTCGCCGGCATCGTGTCCATATATTCCTCACTCTCGTCCTTGTCTATTGGGAAGGGATTGTCTCGCGGACTATCTTCTTTGTTATTTAGATATTTACCGCTGATTTTGAGAATGTCCGACGCAGACACGCGAGAGTGTGGTTAATCTGTGCGGGATTGAATTCTCGCTCGCATGTTGAGACACGAAACTTTCGTATTGTGTTAATGAGGCTAAAGGCTATTTTACAATTGCGTAAGCGTGGTCGTAAGTGGTTGTAAGAGTGTTGTACGGCGTGGTTGTAGAGCGGTACTGCGGTTGTAAAGCGTGTTGTGGAAGATGGTTGAACTTCATCTTTCACGACTACGCCAGATGTGAACGTAAGAGCCAACCAATCAGAGTGCTGTTACGCGTCATCACGCCGCGCGCTGCCATAATTGTTTTTGTCGAAACAGTAAATACACGTGATACCGAACCGAAGACCGCTATAAAGATCTCAAGAGTCAAGTTATAACATGTAACGATGCGCCCCAAAAACGCATCATTCCCGGCGAGCATCAGCCGGATGCCGCCCGGCCGAACACCCGCCGGGCGAGACAAGGCACGATGTGCCCTTTTTTAAATTAATCATCTCGCGTATCAGTCCGCAAACGGACTTAGCGCGGCAACCGACTCGGAGCGCCGAGCGGTGCCGAAAACGGCCGAGAGCCACCGAACGCAATCGCGGCATCGGGGCGCCGTACTTTCCGAACGCTCCACCGCTCCATCCCGGCGCGCGCGATTGCCGTCGCGTATACCCCCGCCACGCCGACACGCTACCGCGAATATATAAACCGAGCAATATCGCTAAGTTGGAGATTCCACCGTGAGCCAGCAAAGCGATCCGACCGATTCCGCTGCTCACGGATCCCAATCCTCCAGTCGAACAATCCGGAGGTAGAGAGAGCTCTCTGCCTCTGCCGAGTGAAGTATCTAGGCGGTTGACTCGACTTCCCATACGAACACCTGTGACACCGGAGTGAACCAGGGTAAGAGAGTTCTTCTCTTACCCGCCAAGGGTCTTGGCCACCCGGTGCCGCCTCCCGCCTACACGAATCGAGGTGCCAGAGGATAGAGAGTACTTCTCTATCTCCGCTAAGGGTCTTAGCCGCTCGATATCACGCTCCATCGCGATATCCAAACCTGCGATACCGCGTCGCCCGCGCCGAAATACCTCCGCGAGCCCGCACGCCCGCCGGTCCGCGAAACCCAGCGATCTCCGTGCAGCATCGCGTTACCAGGCGTCCGCACGCTCTGCGATATCGATATTGTAACCGCGTCCGCGACCGATTACGCGCATCTTGTAACCGCGTCCGCGACTTACCGCACGCCGCCAGCGACTCCGCGACTTACCGCACGCAGCCAGCGACTCCGCGATCTTTTGTACATATTCTCCGCTCCCGCGAGCATCTCTATGTACTCACGCGTAACTGAATAAATACCGTATTTTGTTGTATTATATTTTAACCGAGTCTTGTGTCTTCCTCCGCGCCTACTTCGAACCCTGACCAGCCGCGAGCTAAATCCGCGCTTCGGAAGCTAGGTTGTTTTATGGCGCCCGAACAGGGACCCGACCGAAAGGCTCAAGCACAAGACACGGGTAAAATGAAGGCGTATTACTATCGGCTGTCCAAAGCCGAGCTAGCAAGCGAACTCCAGACCCTCGGGCTCGACACCGAGGGCACGCTCGAAGAGCTCCGCAACCGATTAAGCCAATTTATCGACACCCATCCCGAGATGTTCCAGAAAACCACGGTAGAGAACGACCCCCCGCCACGTCTGACACTGACCGTGCCCACCGCGACATCACCGGTAACCGTAATTCCGGCCGACCGCCCGGCGCCCCCCGCACTCCCCACCACCCAGATCATGGACCAAATGCGGAAATGGGGACTACACTTTGAAGGAAAGGATCCCTGGGCGTTTCTCGAGCGCATCGACGAACTTCGCGCCGCGTACGAATTCTCGGACGAACACTGGCTCCGCGGATTACCCGAACTTCTGCGAGGAGACGCGCTCCTCTGGTACCGTAACAACCGCGACGGATGGTTCGATTGGCACGACTTTATCGTAGACTTTAAGGAAACATTCCTACCGCGCCGGTACCGACTACAGCTCGTTAACGAGATCCGCGACCGTACGCAGAGGGACGGGGAGGCCTACGTAAAATACGCGACACACTTACTCACGCTCATGCGACGGGCGGGGGGATACTCCATCGAGAAGCAGGTCGAGCAATTATACGAGAATTTGCACCCCGACTACCAGAGCCGCATCTGGCGAGGCGACGTCAATAGCCCTCGCGACCTCCAGCAGCGAGCCAGCGAATACGAAAGGCTTCAGCAAAATCGAAAGAAACGCGCCCCCGCGAAAGCCGAGACCGCCGAAGCGCCAATCGCCGCCGCCGCGTACAACCGACAGGAATGCTGCTGGAGGTGCAAACAACGGGGACACACCCGATTCGATTGCCGTCGACCCGCGCGGAAATTCTGCTCTCAGTGCGGCAAGGATGGAGTTCTCACAAAGGACTGCCATCCCCCGCCGGGAAACGCCGCCGGGACCGCGGAAACCCCGGCCGCCCCCCGGTCCTCGACGTAAAATTTTTTCCGCGGCCGCACCTCGACATCCAGGTAAACGAGAAACCACTCATGGCACTACTCGACACGGGATCCGAGATCTCTTTCATAAACGAGAACACCGCACGACTCGTGCAAAACCTCGGCTTCGCGATCGTCCCCGACGAAGAGGAGGTGCAACTGGCCAACGGCCACCGCATCATTCTCCCCGGCCGCGTCCGGCTACCCGTCCAAACCACGTGACGCACGATCTGGCATGAATTTTCAATCATGCCGAACCTAGCGAACGCAGTACTTCTCGGAGTAGATTTTTGGGCAAAAATCGGTCTCGCAGTGCCCGCGCCAGCCAGACCGATAACGCCACAAACCACTCCCGGGACGGCCGCGACCGAGGGAATTGCACCACGCACACCGACTGAGGAAAAACGGTTACGAGAATTCCTCTAGCAAGAATTGCTGCTGTTCGAAACCCTCCGCGGACCCACCGACCGAACGGCGCACGACATCCGCCTGAAACCGACCGCCACTCCGATCAAAAAAAGATACCGGCCCCGTAACCCGGCCATGCAGGCCGTTATCGACAGCGAAGTCGAGAAAATGGAGCGAGACGGAGTAATAGAACGCTCCCACAGCGCCTGGAGCTCGCCCGTGGTCGTGGTTAGAAAGAAGGACGGCAGCTACCGATTTTGTATAGATTTCCGGAGGGTCAACGACGCAACCGAGCCCGACGCCTACCCGCTGCCCCAGATTACCGCCACCCTCGATAAATTACGCGGCGCGAAATACCTTACCACGCTCGATCTGAAGAGCGGTTACTGGCAGATACCGCTCACACCGTCCAGTCGACCAATCACCGCGTTCACGGTACCCGGGAAGGGGCTCTTTCATTTCAAAGTAATGCCGTTCGGCCTACACTCCGCCCCCGCCACGTTCCAACGACTTCTAGACTCCGTGCTCGGACCCGAACTAGAACCCCACGTATTCGTGTACCTCGACGACATCATAATAATTAGCGAGACATTCGAAGAACATCTCCGAATCCTACGGGAGGTCTTCCGACGGCTTCGCGACGCGAACTTAAAACTCAATCCGGCCAAGTGCCGATTCTGCGTAGACCGCCTACAATACCTAGGACATATCGTTGACCGAGAAGGGATACGAACCGACCCCGAGAAAGTCAAAGCCGTCGCCCAGTGGCCGCGGCCACAAACTGTAAAGCAAATCCGACAATTCCTAAGCGTCGCCTCCTGGTACCGGCGATTTATACAAGACTTCGCGACCGTCGCCGCGCCCCTCACCGCGTTAACCCGCAAACACGCCCGGTGGGCGTGGGGGCCCGAGGAAGAAAACGCATTCGAGCAATTAAAGACGACCCTGACCACCGCGCCGGTTCTCGCTTGCCCGGATTTCACGCGTCGTTTCGTCCTGCAAACCGACGCCAGCACAACCGGAGTAGGGGCCGTGCTAACGCAAAATTTCCCGGAGGGCGAACGAGTCATCGCATACGCAAGCCGAACTCTCAATCAGGCCGAACGAAACTACAGCGCGACCGAGCTCGAATGCCTAGCCGTAATATGGGGAATCCGCCGCATGCGGGACTATCTCGAGGGGTACCCATTCACCGTTCTAACGGACCACCAGTCGCTCCGGTGGTTGCAGAAAATCGACGCACCCACCGGGAGACTGGGCCGGTGGGCATTCGAGCTCCAGCAATACGACCTAGAGATCCGCTACAGGAAGGGAGCCCTTAACCGGCAGACGCGCTGTCTCGCCAGCCCACGACAGCCGCCGTTAACCCCCCGCCCCGCTGCCCCTGGTATCGCCGCACGTGGCGCGCCGTGCAACACGCCCCGCGCGAATATCCAGACTACGAAATAAAAGAGGAAAAACTACTCCGTCACGTCCTCCACAGCCTCAATTTTAAAGAAACACCCGCTGACGAGCAATGGAAAGAGTGCGTAGCCAAAGACCGCCGCCCCGAAATCCTATACCAGAATCACGACGCCCCTACGGCTGGACATCTCGGGATCGCGAAAACAATCGCCCGGATCGCGCAGTACTATTATTGGCTCGGCATGTTTCGGGAAATAGCGCAGTACGTCCGAAACTGCTCAAAATGCTTAAAGCATAAAGTCGCGCAAACACGACCTGCCGGCACGCTACACGCCACTTCCGTCGTCCGCCCCTGGCAACAAGTCACGTTAGACTTAATAGGGCCGCTGCCACGCTCAAAGGGAGGGCATACATGGCTCCTGACCATGCAGGACCGCTTTTCAAAATGGCTGGAGATGCGTCCCTTACGTCGCGCCACCGCGCCTGCCGTCACGACAAACATTGCCGAAGCAATACTGTACCGACACGGATGCCCCGAGGTAATCCTGTCAGATAATGGGACGCAGCTCCGGTCCGCGAAACTTAAAAAAATGTTAGCCGCACATCACGTGCGACATGCATATACGCCCGTGCACGCGCCACATTGCAACCCGGTAGAACGAACAAACCGCGTAGTAAAGACAATGGTATCACAATATGTGGACCAAAATCATCGAAATTGGGATGAGCGAATACCGGAGTTGCAATTCGCGTACAATACGGCGCGGCACGAGGCAACCGGATACACCCCGGCATATCTTGTCTACGGTCGCGAGCCGGTATCCCCTCTCAATCGAGACGCCGCACCAAAAACCGCCGCACCGCCGCCCGACGAAAAGCGCAGACATCTCGAGGAGGCCTTCGAACTCGCGAGAATACATCTCGCACACGCGTTCCAGCGACAACAAAATTATTATAATCTCCGACGACGAGCGTGGACACCAAAAATTGGAGACTGGGTATGGAAGCGTGAGTACCCACTCTCCAATAAAGCCGCAGCATTCAACGCAAACCTCGCGCCGAAATTCAGAGGCCCCCTCGAGGTGCGACGTATAGTATCCCCCGTAATTGTGGACCTGCGCGATAAGAGCGGCAAGTGGATCCGACATATCCACGTACAAGACTTGAAAGCCGCGCCGGAAACCCCCCCCCTCCAGGCGACGAGACCGGGGAAGAAAATGCCGAAACAGACAACGAGAGCAACAGCGAAACTGACGCCGAAAATACTAGCGACCCCGACAACGACACCGAGGACAACAACGAATATTAAACATTGCCCTATACCCCCTCCCGGACACCCGCTAAATAAACAAAAGGTCGGCAATATAAACGAGCTCCGAAGTCAAGAGACACACTCGAGTCAAATTTCCCGAGATGGAGACAACCACGACCGAGAAAGACATCCTCGAGGAGATCGAGGAACTCCTCGCCGAGCCCGTCGCTTACGACCCGGCCTGCCCGGATTTCGGCGCAACCTGGACGAGGCTGTTCAGCACGGGATCCGCCGCCTCCGCTGCCGCCGCCGCCGAGGCCTCAAGCCCCGCAGTAGCCCCGCCGCCACGGAAAAACGCGCCAACGGTCGGATGCAGGGTCCAGAGGTCGGACCACGAACACCAACAAAAAATGGAGTGGCTGACAACCCCGCCACCACCAAGGCCGGCCCACCGCATCACCGCAGCGTCATACCTGGCGCGCAAAACAATCGCCGCCAAGCCGACGCCACAGCCGATCGCACCACCGGTCATACCACCGGCGGAACCACCGGCCGCGCTACCGGCCGCCCCGCCTGCCGCACCACCAGCCGCCGAGACGAGGGCACTCCGGCCCGTAGGCCCGCGGGAAAACCCGAAGATCCCCGTGCTTGTGGAGCCGGGCCACGTCATCTTGGTGCCCCATGGAGCCGTCCACACCACACGAGAGTGGAAAACCACGGAGAGGGGCTACCGGTGGCATGTCCGCTTCAACCACGAGGGGACCGTCCGAAAGATTCGGAAATTACCGGCGAAACCGAAGACCCGGACCTGAAGCGCCGAATTCGCGCTCTAAAAGGAGGGGGGTGATGTAACGATGCGCCCCAAAAATGCATCATTCCCGGCGAGCATCAGCCGGATGCCGCCCGGCCGAACACCCGCCGGGCGAGACAAGGCACGATGTGCCCTTTTTTAAATTAATCATCTCGCGTATCAGTCCGCAAACGGACTTAGCGCGGCAACCGACTCGGAGCGCCGAGCGGTGCCGAAAACGGCCGAGAGCCACCGAACGCAATCGCGGCATCGGGGCGCCGTACTTCCCGAACGCTCCACCGCTCCATCCCGGCGCGCGCGATTGCCGTCGCGTATACCCCCGCCACGCCGACACGCTACCGCGAATATATAAACCGAGCAATATCGCTAAGTTGGAGATTCCACCGTGAGCCAGCAAAGCGATCCGACCGATTCCGCTGCTCACGGATCCCAATCCTCCAGTCGAACAATCCGGAGGTAGAGAGAGCTCTCTGCCTCTGCCGAGTGAAGTATCTAGGCGGTAGAATGTTGTACATAGTTATAAATGGTTGTGATTTTTACAATAATCTACAACTTCTACAATTTACTACGTCTCATAAAAATGTTCGTAAAAAATGTGTTACAATTTTCTATTACTTTTTACAACTTACTACAACTTACTACAATTTACTACAATTTACCGTAAATTTCTACAATTTTTACAAATTTGTGATTTGTTGTAGAAGATTATAATTTGTCATAGAAATACGTATATTATTGTTCCCATGTTTTCTCTTCTTTCCCACACATCCTACATTTTTTGTTCTCCTCCCTTTCCCAATATAGACTTTGTCTAATTTCATTAACGAGTCTAAACCTTGCAATCCTACTCCACCTTGCTTCCTCCCAGTTTTTCTTCAAATATTCCGGGATCCCGTCCTTCCTTATAATCTTATACCACCGGTTGTATCTCGAGCATATGATCTTTTCTATCCTTTCTTGTTTTTGTTTCAATTTTTCTTTATTCTCCAAAGTTTCACCTTCCAATTCTTCCTCTTCTTCAGCTCCCACCCTAATCTTTTCCAGGTAACTCTTTCTCTCCTGCTCCTACCTTCCTATTATCTTCCCCTTCTTCCATCTCTCTTTCATTTCTTTCAGGCATTTCCTCGCTATTCTTCCTCTTTTGCTTTCTTCCAGTTTTCTTTCAAATTTCCATGCTCTCTTACTTGCTCTGCCTCTCATCTTCTCTCTCTCCACTTCATCTCTCACCATATACCCTGGTGTTCTCCAATTTAATTCAAATACCCATCTGAGGTATCTCTCCTGTGTACCTTTTTCCACATTCTTTTCCCTATCTCCCAGACTTCCCTCATTACTCTCGCCGCCTTTCTTTTTCTTTCTTTAATGTGCGCCTTTTGTACCCCCTTTTTCCTTTAGTGTATATCCAACGTATTTGAATTGCTTAACTTCCTCTAATTTCTTTCCTTTCCATCTCCAGTCACACTTCTTTTTCCATCCTCCACCCTTTCTGAATCTCATTACTTTTTTCTCTATGCTCAATGTTAATCCCTTCCTGTCCAGGTATCCCTCTAGCCTGCTTATCATCGAGCTCATGTCCTGTTCCTTCTCCGCCATCAACGCTACATGATCCGCATACATTAATGTGTATTTTCAATAAAATAATAATTTAGGACTCGAAATTGGAAATTCATAATAGGATTGCTATGAGAATCAAACGTACATGTCTGTGCGATGATCAGAATCACTGATTTATTCCAAATCTATTCTAAATGAAATACAATCGAACGTTTCAGCTCATAGATCGAGCCATCTTCAGCGATATCAAACGACGAATAAAATTAAAATATTGCACAGTTCTCCATTCCAAAGTGGTAAGTTTCCTGCTTGAAGATTTCAAGAAACGAAATTGAAAAAGACTACTAGATCCATATCTGTAAAAATAGTTCCCTTATTACACTAAGTATTAATTAAAAATTCTATGGTAACTTACCAAGTAGTCTGGAGAACAAATGCATCAGAATAAGCCAAGCGAGGCGGGTATATAAATGCGGTGTGAACATCACAAAGAAAAATGTATAATCTGCACAAGGGATTCTGAGATCCCGATGGCACGACGTACGAAACGGTATTAACAGGAAAAGGTCTTAAGTCAAATTATACAACGTGTAGGTCAAATAAGTAAGAAATAAAACTAACAAATATTCGGTGTATAAACAATGAGAATTGTAAACGTGTTAGTCAAGTCAAATTATAAAACGTGTCAGTCAAATAAGTAAGAAAATATAACTAATAAATACTCGGTGTATACACAATAAAATTATAAATGTGTAGATGAAGACAATAAGAAATGAAACTAAAAATTCTATGTATAGGTAATCCATAGGCCCTCGAATACCATCACTGCACAACAATTGCTTATACTTGTCGTCAGAGATATATTTATGCTTTTTCCATCTCACGAGCGTATCTCTAATTTTTGTAGTAAGCTGTTTAGTCGGATCTTTGGAAATAATTGAGTATGTATTTTTGTCTTGTAACATCTCCGTGATTTTTTCTTTATATATAAACATTCCTGTCTAAAGCTACTGTGCTATTGCCTTTATCAGCTCTGGTAAAAACAATATTTGGATTGTTGTTCATGAATAATTTAGTGGCTTTGAGAGGGTTTAAAATGTCCTGATAAAGAGGGGATTTATTAACGGAAAAGGAGAGAAGATTATTGATAATTAGGGAATGGAGCGGTTTCTAATATTTAAAATCTGATCAATATGTAAACTCCTTGTGTAACCCTCAATGCATTTAATGAATTCAATGACAGTCTTTTTCTTATCGTTAGTAGGTAAAGAAAAATTTCCACCTAACTGTAAAAAGCATTAAACATTTTCCGGAATTTGTATTGAAGTTAAGTTAATAAAAATAGTCTTAACTTGCAAACGGATACAGATTAGAGTTTATGCACCATGCATACATGTCTATTCTAAATAAATTGTAAACCATGCCCAGAGTAACAATTTGCGTTGTACCGCCTGACATTGCCTATACATAGAATTTTTAGTTTCATTTTTTATTGTCTTCAAGTACACGTTTATAATTTTATTGTGTATACACCGAATATTTATTAGTTTTATTTTTTTACTTATTTGACCGACACGTTTTATAATTTGACTTGACTAACACGTTTACAATTTTTATTGTTTATACACCGAATATTTATTAGTTTTATTTCTTACTTATTTGACCTACACGTTGTATAATTTGACTTAAGACCTCTTCCTGTTAATACCGTTTCGTGCGTCGTGCCGTCGGGATCTCAGAATTCCTTGTGCAGATTATACATTTTTCTTTGTGATGTTCTCACCGCATTTATATACCTGCCTTGCTCGGTTTATTCTGATGCATTTGTTCTCCAGACTACTTGGTGAGTTACCATAGAATTTTTAATTAATACTTGGTGTAATAAGGGAACTATTTTTACATATATGGATCTAGTAGTCTTTTTCAATTTTATTTCTTGAAATCTTCAAGCAGGAAACTTACCACTTTGGAATGGAGAACTGTGCAATATTTTAATTTTATTCGTCGTTTGATATCGCTGAAGATGGCTTGATCTATGAGCTGAAACGTTTGATTGTATTTCATTTGGAATAGATTTGGAATAAATCAGTGATTCTGATCATCTACGCACAGACAAGTGCGTTTGACTATCATAGCCATCCTATTACGAATTAATGTGTATATCTTTTCCCCTCTCAGTTTCACACCTCCTCATCCTCCCTTCTTCATATAGTCTTCCAAATCCGCGATTAATAGATTGAAGATTATCGGACTTAACGCCCTTCGCCCTTCGCCATCCAGAATGTTCCTCCACTCTCTTTTCCCATTCTTACCCTACTCTTCGTTTCTCTTAATACCTCCTTACCCTATCTACTAGTCCCTGCCTTACTCCTCTCTCTCTCATCGCCCTAATTAATACTTCTTTGTTTACTGAGTCGAACGCCGCTTTCAAATCTATGTATAATACTGTCATCTTTCCTTTCTCCTCTCCCAGTTGTCTATTTACCAAGTAGTTCAGTGCGAATATTTGGTCTATTGTCCTCATTCCTTTTCTAAATCCTGCTTGATGTTCGGGAATCAAGTTTTTCGCACTCTCTTTTTGTCCTTCAATTTTTTAATTCCTCTTCTTTCCTCTCTTTTTTCTCCATCCTTTTCCTCTCTAACCACCCCTTCAGGCATTTTTTTCCTTCCAAATAGTCTTCCTTACTTCCCTCTCTCTCTCTCTCTCTCCCCCTCTCTTCTGGATTCTCAGATGCTGTCCTCAATTGGATTTTTTCGTACTTAACAGGTCGTTCTCAAGCGGTTATTGATGACACTGGTAATCTTTTGGAATGGCTGTTTACTTCATCAGGAGTCCCACAGGGCTCTGTACTTGGTCCTCTCTTGTTTTTACTTTTCATCAATGATATATATAAAATATTACGTTATGTGATGCATATGATCTTTGCTGATGACATTCAAATTTATTATTCATGCTTACCTTCCAACATCTTACGTGCATTGGAATTAATTTCGTTGGATGCTAATGCCATTTTTGACTATGCTACGTCTAACGGTCTCATACTTAACCCTGCAAAATCCAAGGTCATTATATTTGGCAGTCAAGCTCACATAAGTAGTATTGATATCAGTCGTCTTCCACGCATTGTTGTAAACAGCACGCCTTTACCATTCGTTTGCGAGGTAAAAAATTTAGGTGTTATTTTTACATCTAATCTATCATGGACGAGACACATCTCGCTTATCTCACAGAGAGTTCATCATGCGTTGAACAAATTGAAGTTCAACAAGATCTCTCTTTCCAAACAGCTTAGAATCAAACTTGTTACAACATTAATTTTACCTCACATTGATTACTGCTGTCTCGTATATCATGGCCTGACCAAAGAATTAAACATCAAATTGCAAAGACTAGTTAACTGTTGTATTCGATATATTTTCGATATTAGGCGTGATGACCATATCACACCGTATAGACGACAACTGGGATGGCTTTCTGTTGAGAATAGACGGCATTATTTTCTCGGTTGCCAGATGTATCGTATTCTACACATGCGTTCGCCCACCTATTTGTCTGAGCTTTTCACCTTTCCTGATCCATCACTCAAGCGATCTAATCGTCTTGCTGAATTATCTATTCAAACTTTCCATATTCCTGCTCACAGAACAGTGGCTTACAGAAATTCATTCCATCTTTCCGCTGTTTATTTTTGGCATTCACTTCCTAGTACAGTCACATCGGCAGCATCTATAGCATCTTTTAAAAGTCTTCTTCGCGAGTTTTTGCTTTTGTCAGAGTCTGAGTGATCGGTCTCCTACCTTTCTATTGTGTTCAAGCGGTACTATTTTGTTAGTTTTAAGTTTCGTTAGAATTAGTATAATATGTTTATCTTACGTTATATTTTGTTGAGAGCTTATAATTATGTTTATAACTACATTTATACACTTTTGCCCCTTAGCCATTGCTCGGGCATAATAAATCTATCAATCAATCAATCAATCTCTTCCTCTCCCTCTCTCTCCCCCTCTCCCCCTTTTCTCTTCCTCTTTCTCCCCCTCCCCTTCTCCCTCTCTCTTCCCCCTTCTCCTCTCCCTCTCCCTCTCCCTCTCCCTTTCCCTCTCCCTCTCCCTTCCCCCCCCTCTCGCTCCATATTCTTTATTCTCATCTCTGACCTTTCTTCCTACGTTTTCTTCTTCCTCCTCCTTTTTACCTTCATTATCCTCTTCGACTTCGTGTTCTGGATTGCCTTTATCCTTTGCTTTTCTTATATCCTCCCCTATATCCTCATCTCCTCTTCTTTCTCCGTATTTTCTCTCTTTCCCCTCCCTCCAACATCATCTTTTCCCTCTTCCTTCTCTCCCCCGCTTTCGCTTTTTATATTTCCCTTTTCGTCCTTTAATACTCCCTCTTTATTATCCCATCTCCACCATATGTTTTCTATAACCTTATCCTCCCTGTTTATTAACTTGCGGGAGCGAGCCGGAACTCCAATACTGTATAGATTGCTGATCAAAAAATGAGGAAGCACATTATCGAAGGATATCCGTCGATATCCAGGAATGCTGCTACTGTGTATTCACCTCTGAGAAAGCCTGCTTTGATATTGTTGGTTAAGGCGACCACGCTGTCCATACATGATCTAGCGTTTCTAAAGCTAAGTTGGGAGTCTGCCAGTAGGTCGTTGTGTTCGAGGTGCCATCTTAGACAATTATAGAAGCATTTCTCCATAACCTTAAGAATGCAAGAGATAAGCAAAATGGGTTTTATTCCTCTGCCTCCAGATTTGGGTATAAAGATGACCAGGGACGTACACCAATCCTCTGGGAAGGAACCGGACTGTAGAAAGCTGTTGAAAACTTCGCGAAATTTTTCCCAGAGCAACTCGGGAAGAGCTAATAGAATGTGGTGGTTTAACTGATCGAGACCTGGGGCTGGGTTTTTCTTTTTTATAGAATTCAGAGTAGTGTAGATTTCCTCCATTGAAATCGGGTTGTCCAACCACGTAGCGAGTTTTTCTGGATTTTCGGAATCCTTATTAAGCATTTCCGTAAGAGAGGGATTATTGGGAGGACACAGTGGCGGACAAAGTTTCGCAATGGCAGTTCGGATCAACTTTTCGTCTTCACGGGTATCGCTATTGGAGCGGGTAGCATGATTATGATTTTGAAAGATTTGACAAACCACCACACTTGCTGAATTGGAGTCTTGATATCGAATTTACCACATAGCTTCTTCCAACTCTGAGCTTTTTGTTTTTTCAGAGTGCGTCTTGCAACGGCTACTGCTCTTTTGTACTTTAGTAAATTCTCGAGAGAGTGATGTTTTTTAAAATTCTTTGCTGCAGCTTTACGTTTGTTGACCACGGCATCGCATTCCTTGTTCCACCAAGGAGCGAGAAATCTCTTGCGTTTGGACGGAAAGCTCGAGGGAGAGATGTTTTTTTTCCCTAAGGCAGATGCAATGCAGATTTTGATGATGTGGATTAATTGAGAGTACGCCTCCGAGGCATTACTGGCGTTTATGGACTCCACTTTGGGCTTTTCTTTATTTAAGAGCGAGATGAGCGTTTTAATAGAATCCTTATTAAACTTGAGGTTATAAGAGAAGTTAAGTTTGGGAGTTATTGGGCTGTTGATGCGAGTGACGATTGGGAAGGTGGTCGCTATCTCTCAAATCGCGGTCTTTTTCGCAATCGTAGATACAATAGCGGCCAGGTTAGATGAGACCACAGTTAGGTTTATGACCAAATTAACGTTAGAAGAGAGGTTAATAAAAGTAGGAGTTCCGTCGTTTAAGATGGCAAGGTCAGAATCTGCGATGGCGGAGGCAATGATTTCTCCAGCTTTATCAGTTTTTTATTAAATCAGTTTGGATGATGAACTTATATTGCTGAGCAAAATTAAAGAAATCCTCGTAAAAAGAAGCCGGAGTGTCTTGACCTGTGTGGCGGTATAGCTTACAAATAAAAAATTTCTGACTCAGAAATGGCACAGTTATCGCGACTAGTTCTACCGACGAGTGGGCAAAGTTAGAGAGGTCGTAAATAGAGAAAGAGAGTAGTTTTCGCGAATGAGGGTGCATACTCCTCTAGAGCCTGTTGTGTCCACATCCTGCTGACTCAGCTGACTGCAAATGTTTCCGCGCTGTTTTTGTACATATATTCACAGGGCTCACAACTCTAGTAAAAGATGTGACTTTCGTCTCAATGTTTTAATTACGTATAGGTCGTATAACATTAAAGATGTCATAAATAATAAATCTAACTATATGCTAATTTTTACGGACAAAAGTCATATTTTTTTATCACTAATAAGAATAGTTATCTATTTGACTTGCAAGTATTGCATGAACCACCTTAAAACATTCTGAATACATTGCCAAGAAAATCGGTTATAAAAACCACCAAAATAAATTGCAGGAACATTTATCTCACATCAAGAGCTTTCAAAAACACTATAATAAAGTATATTTTCCTTTAATACTTTTCGAGAAATATTAGTGTTGCATGTTTTCGTTGCAAGAAAACATTGCAGTCGTGTACCCGAAGTTACCCCACCTCCCTCGGGAAAGACGTAGTTCTACGTCAAAAAATTGAACTTAATACGGGCAATAAGAGCCAAGCGTGCCGTTTTAACGCTCAAATTTATTAGAAAATACATGTGTCAAAAATTGTCACGATTCCATATGTTCCCAAGTTAATAAAAAAATATAAAAACATAACGAGAGATCTGAAAGTAAAACTCTCGTATGTCAGTTTAAATAAATTAAACCGATGTATCAGAGTACATGAAAATGCTCTCCCTAATTTCTCGTATAGGAAAGTCGTATATAAAATTAACTACAGAGACTATGAGGCATCTTACGTTGGTCAGACGGGTAGACAACTGTAAACGAAAGTTAAAGAACATGATTCTTATATAAAAAGAATTGGTAGTGGTCATTATGTGCTAACTGATCACAGATTGAAATATAATCATAATTTCAATTGGAAGGATGTAGAAATACTAGACCAAGAACAGTCTTTAAACTGTTGTGCCCATTTTTTGAACACTCGGATTATTTAGGTCCACAGGGGAGACGAGAAGAAATAAGCGACACTTTGAGACTTGAATAAAATAATACTTTAATAACTTCGGTCTGACAATTGTTCTTTATACGAAATGCCCGTCACTGCCTCTAACTCCAATTGCCCTCTCGGTTTTTCCTCTCGTTCTCTTTATCGGCTCGTTCGTCCTTCGTTACTGCTGAGTTGCTCGATCGATGAAGGCTGAGGCTTTGATTGATGTAGGCCGGTCGCGCAACTCATAGTTTTGCTGACTAGGCTTTCGTAACTCTTGCGGACACATTCACGGTCGCGTTTAATACATTATTATAATACTTTATTTAATACATATCTTTAAATAATAATATTTATTAATCATATTAATAATAATTTGGGGCCGCAACAAAACAAGCGTTTAATATTCGAAATGATTTATATCAAAAGACAAAGAGACGGTTTAAAATTGCAGACGAACCAGAAAAAAAAATAAATAAATTTTTCTTGTAAAAAAACTTGGCGCTGCTAAATCTCGAAATTGAATAAAGTACTAAAATTTTGATTGAATTTAATAAAGTAGCAAATTTTTGATTGAATAAAAAAGCAATAAACACACAATTTAGGAAAGTATACGGCGGGAGTAAAAAAATAGCGCCAAGTTTTTTTACAAGAACAAAATATTTATTTTATTTTAATTAAAATATTTTTATTTTGTACTGTTATCTCTTTAATTCTTTATGATTAAAATGATTCTTTGTAATATTAAAATTTTATTAAAAAGAATTAAAGCTTGGATTGGAATAGAAAAACACTTGAATGAGAATACAAAGATACGTACTACTTGAGTTTTGTTGTGTGGCGAAAGTCACCACTCCCTAATTAGGGAGTATTAGCTGTCAGCGTTACTTCCGGATCTTGCCAAACTCACCTGAGGTGGCATTCCGAATCTTGCCAAACTCACTTGAGGTGGTCTTCCGGGTTTCGCAAGTGGCTTCCAGGGCACTCACCGGGAAGCAGAAGCGCTAAGTCAGCATCGCGGAAGCTAATGCGCAAGTGATAAAAGCCCGCCCTTCCAAGAAGGGCGAACAGTCTAGACCGAAAGGCGATATCGAGCACGACCGATCGTAATCTACTCTATAGTGAACGCTCGCAAGTCAGGGCAGTGAAATAAGAAGAGATCTGTAACATTCTAACAATCAGTTTATTAAACGATATTCAAACTAGAATCTGGCAAAGTGTTTCTCTATCCTACCAACGGATCTTAAAGAACTCCGTGCCGACCCTGCGATCCAAGATACAGCACAACAAATTGGTGGCATTCCGGGCTTTACCAGGTCGCCGGGCGATTGACCTGAGCCCGGAAGCAAAAGCGCTGACAGTCAAGTCAGCAACGAGGAAGCGACACCGCTCATTAAAAGGCCCGCCCTTCCGATAAGCGGCGGGCAGTTACCACCGAGAGCACGAAGCGCGTTATTCTGTGTATCGTATCTTTAACCCGCAAATCAAGGTTGTGTCAGAAGTGAACCAAGTGTAATCAGAACCAGCCGTTTATTAAACGCCACTGTTACAACCAATCTGGTCAGAGAGTGTTTTTTTCGCCTTCCTGCGGATCCGAACAAACCCAGTGCCGGCCCTGAGCTCCCATTCAAGGCGCGGCACGACAAAATTGGTGGCAGCGGTGGGATCTGTCAACTGGACGAGAAGACATCCGGCCAGTTTTGCGCCTGCAATACGGGAACGGATCTTTAGACGGCGGTACATCCCGGAGAGAAACCGCCAGACAAATCCCGAGTGAGTGTTACCACAGGAGACAAGTGTTAAGCGCCAATAGATGTCGCCAATAGAGTAACGCGTCCTTCGTGTTGAGCGAGCGCGCGCAACAAGCAATCGAGAATAGCATCCGAAACCGTTTTCGAGCCGCACGACGTACAGACCACGGTTCCTTAGACCGCGTGCGACGAAACTTAGACGCGCAACTTGCCGACGACGATACGCCAGTGCTCGAATTGCACCCCAACGTCATTATAGAACGCGAATTTGAATTTTTAGACGCTAGCCTTTGTAACACGAACGAGCAACCGCGAGATAGCTTAGCGGACGAACACAGTGACGATCACAACAGTGACACACGCATACTGCCCCCGACCGACGGTGACGCACGATCGGACACCTCAGCCGATACTCAGAGCGAGAACGCAGAGAGAGGAGAATTCTCCCTAACATCGTACGATAGCGATATATTTGACCCCGAGGAAGAGGATTATACCCCCCGGGCTAACACGATGAGCCAGCCACGAGCTGCCACGACAATCACGCCGCGTGAAGACACAGCCTCTGCGCAAATTAACGCCGAAATAGAGCGGCTCAGACCCGCGGAAAATGGGCGACCGTCCAAAACCGACCAAAGTCGAGCTCCCGAGCCGACGCAAATAAGCCCAAGAGCCATAGGCTCCGTGCTCAGCGACGTACTACGCATGATGCGCGACATGCAGAAACGCATGGACCATTCAAAGGCCGCAGAGTTCGAACGCTCTGTTGAAGTCCTGCGCGCAATCCGCGAGATACAGGAACGCATAAGTCGGCTAGAATCCGCCACGTACGACCGCCCCGACGCGCGAGAACGACGCGTACGGATCAGCCAGAGCCCGCTGGACGTAACCTACGGACGAACGCAGAGCGACATCCGTAGTCAGCCAGGGCACCACGTCGGATTTCTTACCCTGAAGGAAGCGCTTAATATGATTCCCGAAATAAACGGAGAATCCAGAGAGCGCGTTCGCGAATTTATTAGCGCAAGAACGTACGCAATGAAGAATATTCAGCCCATAGATGAAGCCATGCTTTTAGAAGCAATTTTATGCACAAAATTTAAAGGCAAAGCAATGACCGACTTCGACACGCGCGATATTCGCGATTTTGAGCAGCTAAAACGCGAACTCAAAACGGAATATCTCGGAAAGCGCGGCATGACCCATCTGCAGCTAGAATTCAACTTGCTAAAACAAAAAGCAGGAGAAAGCGCGCAGAAATTTGGGCGTCGATTCGAGAAACTAGCGAGAGAACTGTACGAGGCCATGGAGGAAGACCAAGGGCACTCCCAAGAACAGCAGAAGACAATTCTTGACAGCATCAAGATGCAAGCACTGCACAATTTCCAAATAGGACTGCACGACGACATAAAGATGCTAGTCCGAGCGCAACGGTATCAAAGCCTACAAGAGGCAATAACCGGCGCCAGCGCCGAGGAGAAGGTTAGAGGCCCCTCCCCGCGGAACGGACAACCGGTAAACCGAAACCGATTTAATCCGGAAAACGTGCGAAATGCGGGAAACGCGACCGTGCAATGCGACAAATGTGGAAAGACCGGCCATTACGGGCGAGATTGCCGTACGAGCTAACAAGCAAACAAATTCTCGCTGCCGAGAGCAGACAAGCCCGGCGGCATAAATACGCTCGAATGCACCTATTGCAAAAGGACCGGGCATAAGCGAGAAGAATGTTGGTCGCTGAATGGACGACCCGACATGGAACGATCAAGCCGATCAAAAACGGACGCCCCCAAAAAGGCGCCAAAGAAATCGCGAGAAACGAGCGATGAATCCTTCCTCCAGTAGCGGCAGCGAAGAAGACGAGAGACCAAAGAAGAATAAGGCACGAGCCGCCGAGGAGTATCAAGTGTCGCAGATAACGGGGAAACGTAACATACATACCATAAACCTGGTAACACTTCCGATTCAAGAGGCCAAAAAAGGCAAGACGAATTTCTTATTAGACTCAGGAGCGATCCTAGCGCTAATCAAAGTAGGAAATTTAAAAGGCGGTACTATGGTACGAGAAAAACGCCTAACATTGACCGGAGTGACGGAACACAAGATTCACACTCTCGGAAAGATAAAAGCAACAGTAAATCTGGGAAGTTAGAAAATACGCCATACCATGTACGTGGTAGAGGATGATTTCCCGATCGATTATGAGGGAATACTGAGGAATGATTTCCTCACAAAGTGCAAAGCCGTTATCTCACACACCACAAAGCAGGTACACATCGGAAGAGTTACATTTAAACTCCGACCATATAAAAAGGAAAACTCACCACCCCGCAGCAGAGTAGGCATTACAAAAGAACGTGGAGCCGACATATTTTGCCCAATAAGCATGTCAAACGGCGTGAAAAAATTAGTAGAGGCACTCACCACGCGCGTAACACTAAAAAAGAAGCCGGTAAGCAACACGGTTGAGGTACTCACATTACCTGCGACGGAAGAGCGCAAATCAATTCAAGAACAACGCGAGAAATTACGTAAAAAACGCATAAAAATCTTAAATAATAAAGAAGGAAAGGTGTTAGAGCAGAGATGCGACAATTTTCGCGATGTACTTCATTTGGAAAACAATAAGCTAATACACACCACGGCGGTGAAACATGAGATCACGACGCGAGCTGATAGCGCGCCGGCGAACGTCCGCCTACCCGAGAAGCATAAAGAAAGAGTAAATAAAAAATCTGACGTTTCAAGAGAAATAAAACTACGCATCGTTATAAATTTTCTCGGTAATTGTTTAGATGGAGGGGATCACCTTGGATGACCTTGATATTTTAGTATGTTGTCAAGGTCACCCTCCTGAGTGACCTTCAGAAGGTTTTAGCCCGCGCTCGTTATTCGTTAAAAAGTTATTAACAAAAAATGTTTCAAAAATATAGCAGCTATTTTTAGTATTGGAAGGCATAAATGACTAATATATACATCGAAATAGTTCACGCATACACTTTCCACGCGAAACGAGGTGCCATATGGGTTCGTGGCGCGCTTTACAAGCTGGTTTACATACTCACGTAGGTTAGTTGACGCGCTTTACACACTCAGTAATGTTGAAGGCGAGCCACTGAATCACGCGGGTGAGCTTTACGCACTCGATACTGTTCGAGGCGAGCCACTGACACACGTAGGTTAGTTGACGCGCTTTAAACGGACGGGAGAGTTTGTGAGACGGTGAGAGGAGATAAGGGTGTGGAAACGGAAGAAAAGTAGCGGAAGCGGTGGAGGAGATGTGGAGGAGGTGGAGGAGATGGAGGAGAGTGTGAGAACGACGTGAGCAGGGAATGGTGAGGGAAGAAAGGTAGTGGATCATTTTGAGATTAGGAGACGGAGAGGCAGGGACGAGAGGGGAAGGATGGCAAGAAACAAGTCATAGGACGAGATGGCGCTGAGGAGAAGGCCGAGGCGGCGCTGGGCACCGAGTTGACGGGCGACTGACAGCAAAGGTTGGTAGGACTGAGTGGAGAGGGCGGCAATAGAGAGAAAGGCGGGTTTGCAACGGGATCGACGGACAGACGTGGAGATCGAGAGATCGAAGGAGGGATTCGATGGATCGAAGTGAAGAGGAAGGAAACGCACATGGTGGTAATAGAGAAGGTAGGTCGTAAGGAGAGTAGAGCAGTAGAGAGAAGCAAGCGGAGAGCATAGAAAGATTTGATAATGAAAGGGCAGAAGGTTAAGGAGGAAGCGAAAGAGGTAAGCACGATAGAGCGGAGGAAGAGAGGAGGGTGTAAGAAGGAGGCAGAGGAAGGGAGAGGAGAGGAAGTACTGGCACGGGTTAAGTTAACCTAGAGAAAAGGAGAAGGGAGTAATTAAAGTGCATGTTACAGATTACTCAGGATGGAGCGAGAGAGGAGAGCAATTGCAGAGGCAGTCGAAAGGATCGTGGAAGAAAAAGTAAGAAAGGTGTTGAATGACAGGAAAGAGGAGGATGGAAATAGGACGAGAGGATGAAAGAGATGGAGGAGAAAATGAGGAGATTAAAGAGAAAGGTAGAAAGATTGGAGCAAGGTGGAGGCAAAAGGAAGAGGGAGGATAGCGTGGAGAGTGGGGCGGGAAAAAAGAAATGGTGGGCAGGGGAGAGTGAAAGAAACGAGGACGAATTAAGAAAGAGGAATGTGATTATAAGGGTAGAGAAAGAGAAATGGGGAGGTAAAGAGTCAAATTGGGAGAAAGTGAAGGAACTGTTCACGGAAGGGTTGAGGGTGAGGGTGATGGTAAGATAGGTGATAGCTGTAGGGCAAAGAGGAATGTGGCTGACGATATTGGTGAAACTGAGAGATGAAGAGGAGAAGTGGCGGGTGTTGGAGGTGAGGAGAAGGGCAGGGAACAGCATAGGGGTAAACATTCATGAAGATAAGTCGGTGGAAAGAAGAGATAGAGAGAAAGGAGAGAGAAGAGAGAGCGGAAGGGAGAGGTGAGGCGCACAAGAGTACAGGGAGATCGGAGGAAGAGGAAATAGCAAGTATGATGGAGGAGAAGCTCCACACGACCTCCTCAGAAGACGAGGAGACAGGCAAGAAGAGAGAGTGGGCCAAGGACAAATAAAAAAGAGCGGGACGGGAAGGAAGGAGGCTGAAGGACGGAGTCGCAGCGGAAGTGAAGGAAGAAGAAAAGGGGTGAAGAGGATTACGGAGAGGGTGGGTAAATGTTCTGTAAGGTCGCAAATGGCCAGGCATGGGGGAAAAAAAGAGTAAATGTAAGAGGTTTGGGTACGTTCCTCAGAAAAACGCCTTGTAAACCCTACGGGGATATGCAATAAATTGATACATACATACATACATACATTTTAATAATTTAATTAGTGTAGTTAAACGTGGTTAAAAAATAAGAAAATATTTTTTAAATAAAACCGTTTTCAAAAAAAGCTCGAAAAAGTCTGAAATAATACTTATAAGAATTTTTTTCAATTTTTTGAAGTCGGCGCTAAATTAATAATTACTAAATTAATTTGGTGCCAACTTAAAAAATTAAAAAAAAATTTTTAAAGTATTTAAATTTAGCGCCGACTTCAAAAAATTAAACAAAATTTAAAAAGTATTATTTCATACTTTTTAAAGCTTTTTTAAAGAATTTTTAAGAATTTTTTTATTTTATATCTTTTTAGTGCTTTATTCAATTAATATAAAAAAAAATAATTTATTAGTTGCTTGTAATTATTATCGCATATTTCCTTACTGCTTCGTACCCTGATGTTCTAACATGATATTTTATGAACTGAAATCTTCCTGGAGGTTTTTGCTCTATAGGACAGTGAAAACCGCATTCAAATCCATCCAGTAGTTTCAGAGAAAATCGTGGACATACATATACACGCCGAATATAGAGAACCTCCTTTTTTGAAGTCGGTTAAAAATAATCAACATATTTCAGAGAAATCTTTATTACGCGATAGTGCTTTTTACACGTGCATATAAATACGATAAATTTTTCAGAAAATTAGTGTCTGTCACACGTTCATATATATAGATACAGATCACTTTCTACTTTTCTTTAATTTTTACAATTTTTCTAAGACAGCATATACTACGTATTACGTGTGCGATTTTGGATACACCTTCTTTCTTAAAGATCTCCTCGGCATAGCTCCCTGCCGTCAATATATACCTTTTTTCTTAAAAATCTCGACATTAGCTCTTTGCGATCAATATGATCATGTTGATCACTATATGTCACTTTTTTCTTGAGGTTATTATTCCTTGGGTGAAGGAAATTTAATGTGCCTCTTTTCCGGTAATAATACAACATAGCACTATCACTATCTGTCATTATCCATTCTAGGTTATCTAGGTTAACTGAGCGCGCTGAACGCAGAACGCACTGTCTGCACTGAGCACACACGTATGTATATGCTAAAGCCGACCCAGCCGTGTGACGATTATATCGAGATCTCAAAATCTCGGGTATTCGCAACTCATTGCGTCGTAAAGATACAAGGTCTTGCTTCGCGTGTACTTGGCACGAGACACTACCGTGTCTCTTGATACCTTTCTATCCTAGCCGATAAGTCAAAGGCATATGTATCGATCTGATTTACCTGCTGGATAATAACGAAAGTGACGCGCAACTAGCGCCATGCGAAAATAGGAACGGTAGGACGACGCCGTATCTGAATTAAAAATTTATACCGTTCGTAAAGCACGTAGCGAAAAAATAAAAACACTTATTATATAATTCAATCCCAAGCTATCGATTGAGTCTCCTCAGAACTCGATCCGTTCAGTTATTATGTTGATTTCAAAATCTCGGGTACTCGCAACTCGTCGCGTCGTGTAAAAAAGTCACGGTGCGGTCTTGCTTTGCGTGTACTTGGCGCGAGACATTACCGTGTCTTTTGATAAATTTGAGCGTTAAAACGGCACGCTTGTCTCTTATTGCCCGTATTAAGTTTTATTTTTTAACAATAATACGAGGTTTTACTTCGACTCAATTGGTTATATACAGTTGAACAAAAACGTTACGACGTTTCCTTGGTTCGGATCTTTATCAAGCAATCTACAAAGCAATTTGATTAACGGACATAATTAAAGTCACATTTTATAATAACCGAACAACGTAAAGCGACTAACAACGAAACGGCGGACGGTATATTAATAAATAAATTGAAGAACATCAGAAGAGGTTGTTAACATATAAAAATAGTGGTTGAACGAAAAAACAAATTAAACGATCACAATAACATTGTCATATATGGGATTCAAATTGTCAAAGTCTGTTTAAGATTAAGGTAAAGTCGTTACGGTAGGGCGCTGTCGCGACAGCGAACGCCCCTGGCGCGAGCACAAACAGCCCTCGGGCTTGACCCGAATTCGCCCGAGATCACCCGGTTATCGCGCCTACCGTTCCGACCTGCAAATGTAAACCGCGCACGCGTTTCTTAATTCGCGTACACCGCGCAACGCGTCACATCGCGGATCGATGTGATTCGTCTCCTTAATACATCGTGGATCGATATGATTCGTCCTTCGTGAGGCAACGACCCCCGCCGAGGGTCTCCTATCGGGACGAGGGATGATCGATGTCGATCCGCGCTCTCTTCTGTTTCTGCCTCGCTAAGCAAAAAGTCGAGCCGGCCGTTCGTGGCAATTATATCATCGGGAGTGCCGAAAGTAATTGCGCGAAGTTCGTATAGTTTCATTGCGATCCGCACCCGTTCGATTGGTCGCCGCGTGAAACATCTCAGATCGCTCTTCCGTTCACGTGAACGGAGAGTGAGCCGGTTTTCATCGCGCGCGCACCCGGTCGATTAGTCCGCGCGCGAATTCCGGAAAGTTGGGTGCGCTTAGTGCATCCGTGCAAAGGGTTGCATCGGGCGCACAAGTTTCGTCGCGGTATTCACCCGTTTGATTGGTCGTTGCGCGAAACATCTCTTTTCCCGAGTTTTCGTCGCCCGTAATATGACGGGGCGACGCACACAGACGGATCACGTGATCACCGCGTGCGGTAGCGTGATCCTGCGAGAGAGACTCGTGTCGACGGCAAGAACGTCACACGAGTCGAACCCGGTTTTCGCGAGAGCTTCTTCAAACATCGCGAGAATCGCGCGTAAGCTCAGCCGAGCTGTTTTGATAAAATCAACGCCGGGAGTTCGATCCCGATATCGACCCCGCTCGCGGACATCTTGTCGTGCCGCGCCGTGAACGCACACATTGTGAACGCGGCTCTACCGCGCCTTGTATCTCTGTGATTTAGTGTAAAATCCGTGCCCGCTATCTCATCCCCGCGGAGTACCCAAAGTGAGCCTAAGCCTCTCCCGGCGGTCTCCGTATTTGCGGTCGCTCATCTGCCTCGCGAGCAAGATATCCGTCGGTCGCGTGCAAAATCTCCGATCGCGAGGGCGGTCATTCATCGCTCTTTAAGATCTTCGTTTCACGAGCCAAGGAAAGATCGAGCGACTCAAGATTTCCGCCCGACATTTCCGCGAAGGCTCAGCCCGCTCGGGTGCACAAGAGGGCGACAACTATGTATAAGATTGTCAAATAAATTGTGTTTGTCAATCAACTAAAGGGCGTGCGTTCTCTAAACCTGCTCCTCGCTAACTCCTAGGCTCTTGCCTTGCGCCCTGGTCAGGGTGGTCCCGGCATTCATTCGTATCCCGAGGGCCGTGGAGGCGGCCCTGAAAAGGGCCGTTTGGGTTCTTCTTGTTGTGTGGCCCTGAGATTGGTTTCTTCTCTTCCTAGTCGCGGAGTCGCTCACGCCAGATGATGCTCGGCTGCGTCGTGGTCCTCCGGAAGGAGCTGAACTTCCGCCACGCCGGCGGTGTCCCCGGTGGTGTGAGGGACTGCTCCGGTTCCGCAGTCTATGCCGACTCCGATAAGAGTGCCGATGGCTCCTCGGTCTGCGTCCCCTGTGAAGAGGTGGTCTCCCACTCCGTGTCCGTCTGCACTTCCTGAGTGCCGCGTGATGGCTGGTGCTGCACGCCTCGGTGTACACGCGCAGGCGGGATGGTCTGCGTCCCCTGGTGTACCCGCTCGAAGGGTGACGGTGGCAGCGGCGACAGGAGTGGAGGCACCGTCCACGTTAGCCGAGGAGACGTGTAGCGCCGAACTCTTACGTCCCACGTTGTGATGAGCGCACGTGGAGGACGAGTCAGTCGCACCGGCGAGAGCTGGAGCTGGACGTGCTTCCACGGTTGGCCTGGGCGGTAGTCCAGGGGCCGCTGAGGTTGTGGCGGTAGCGGCAGGCGAAGTGGCGCAACTCGTCTCGGTGGTGGCCGTAGCTTCGGCGGCGGCAAGGTGACGGCGAGATCGGTTACCAAAAATGCTTCTCCTGTTCTTGGCTATGAGCCGAAGAGCACTCGAAAGCTGTCTAGGCCGTCGCCGTGTGGCCTTTTATTCTTCCCTGTCGGGAAATGAAACGCGAGAAAGTCTGCCACCTGTCGGCGGCACTTTCATATAGCTTTGCGGGCTGTAGTCTGGCCCACGCGCTCGGCGCGTGATCGGTGAGCGCGCGCGCGCCGCGCGTACCATTTTGATTGTGCGGTCGGAAGACCGCCACAAATCTATTAGATGTTCGAATTGATGGCCATCAATGGTTTAACAATGTGTCAAATGTTCGTAAAAATTGTTTAGAACATTTTGCAGATTTTCCGGTGTTATTAATACCGTAATTCATCCATGAAGTAAGAAATCGTATATTAGGGCCGAAACAGACGAGCGACTTTGTCGCACCTGGTCGCACCACAGAGAAGCGCGACGAATCCGCATAGACGGGTGACTTTATCGCGCTACACAGAAACGTCATAGGTGTACATACCTGTATAGATATTGTACAAACTTCTCTGTCGCGCAACAAAGTCGCTCGGCTGTTCAGGCTCTTGTACACGAAACAGGTAACGCTTGCCGCGCGGCGGAAGTTGGCGTCATAGCCAGCCAAATTTTCAATCGCGCGGAAAAAATTAAACTCGATCCAACTTTAATTGGTTATCGTGTCATATTTTTCTGCTACTTGCCGCGCGATAAGCGTTTCTGCGTCCCGTGTGCAGAAGCCATTAGACGTTGAACGATGCACACGATGCGCAAAATCCGACCAGCAACTTCCCTGTGGTTCACAATACTAATGCTGGCAATACTGTACCTTACAAACTCATAACAGTCATAACACGGAAAATACTTAATGGGATGGAACTTTATTATAATGTTTTGAAAAGTTTTTATAACGTAAGCTACAAGAATATGCAATTAAAATCGGAGGTTTCGATTTAAAAATTTTGAAGTGATTTTTTTATATGACCTTAACACTAACTCTGCAATAACATTGCTACTTAATATGCCACTTAAGAGCCTATAGCTTTTATTCGAAACTTTTTTCTCAAAAATGTTTTATTTTCGAGTTTTTTTTACCATTCCAGGGCTTTTAGGACACCCGGTAAAAAAATATCCAATTAAAACACACAAATATGTATATAGGATGGAAAAGTATCATGTATATAGGAGGAAAACTTAATTTTGTAAAATAGCAGCGTTGATTGAGTAAAATAAAATATCTATATAAAATATCAAGAAACACGGTAGTGTCTCGCGCCAAGTAATACACGCGGAGCGAAACCGACCATGACTCTTTTACGCGACGCAACGATATGCGAATACTCGAGATGTTGAGATATCATATAACGAGTAAACGGATTAAGTTTTAAGTAGGCTTGATCGATAGCTTGGGTCGAATTGGGGGGGGGGGGTATCTTTTATAATATTTTCCGCTACGTGCCCTACGAGCGGAGATATTGCGACGCAAAGTCCAAATATGAAAAATTTTATTTAAGATACTCCTCCTCCTCCTCCTAACGCTGCGACGTCTTATGACACATATATATCAGAGAAATGTCACTTTCACTTTTTCGACGCTGGCGGCGTAGTATCGCCAGTTTCGATATCGCGCGCGTATTTCGATCTATCTAGTAGGTAAATTAGGTCGATAGACTTTTATCGGTCAGGAGAAAGATTTCTATTTAGGTAAATTAGGTATATATGGAAGGGTTAAAGCCACAGTGGCGTAAGTCACATTTTTTAACCTATCGAGTTAAGTTCATAGATGCAGTCTACACATGCAGATATATTGAAAAAAATAGAAAAAAAAGTTGTCAAAAAAATTGACTTACACTACTGTGGCTTTAGCCCCTCCATTATTGACGGCAGGGAGCTGATACTCAGAAGATCAAGGAGCCTGTTCACACGAGGCGTTTCTGCCGCGCGTTAACGTTTGCACAAGCCGCTGTCGCGAGGCAAGGTGCGGCAACGTGTGCATACGCGCGTACGCGAAACGGTAGTAAGGCTGAGTTTCCACTGAGCGCGTCACGCGTCGCGTCGTCCGAGTTGAACCAATCAAAACATCCCATTTCGATCCCGTCACAAGAATGTAATAAAATGGGATGTTTTGATTGGTTAACTTGTGACGACGTGACGCGTTACGCGCTCAGTAAAAACTCAGCCTAACATTGTAATTGTGCCGGCGATGAATTTGAATTGCTTCATGTTTATTGGAGAGATTTCGTATCCTTACATCGTATTACCACCGCTGCCGGAAAAGAAGATTCTCTACGCTTGGCAGAAAGTGCCGCTAAAGAATTTTTAAGTCGATTCTTATGAATCAAGCTTGAATTCGATGTCTAGGTATCCCAGGTTGCCGATGACGAGGTCCACATAGTGCGCTCCGTAGTTTTCGGTGTCTACGTGTATTAATACCTTGAATTTGATGTCCACGTGTCCCAGGTTGCCGATGACAGGATCCAGATAGTGCGCTTCATAATTTTTGGTGTCCAGGTGAAATCGTACGTTGAATTTAATGTTTTAGGAGTCCCAGGTTGTCGATGACGAGGTCCACAAAGTGCGCTTCGTAGTTTTCGGTGTCCAGGTGTAATAATACGTTGAATACGATGTCTAGGTGTCCCAGGTTGCCAATGACGATGTCTAGATAGTGAGCTCCGTAGTTTTCGGTGTCTACGTGTATTAATACCTTGAATTTGATGTCTAGGTGTCCCAGGTTGCCGATACACCTGAACACCAAAAACTATGGAGCGCACTATGTGGACCTCGTCATCGGCAACCTGGGACACCTAGACATCGAATTCAAGTTTGATTCATAAGAATCGACTTAAAAATTTCTCAGCGGCAGAATTAAAATTATGTCATGACATAAAAAAATTCGCTAAATTAAAATTATGTCTAGACATAATAAAAATTGGACGAATTAAAATTATGTCTAGACATAATAAAAATTGGATGAATTAAAATTATGTCTTGACATAATAAAAATTGGATGAATTAAAATTATGTCTGACATAAAAATAATTCCGCATTTTTATTATGTGTATATGTTATAGTCAAAGCCCGAAACGCGGGCATTCCTAGGATTGACTAGTCAATCCTGGGGAACGACCAAACGTCTTGGTCAAAGCCCGAAATAAGTTTTGCGTTTCGGCTTTTGACTAGTTAATCCTAGGAATAACTAATACGGCTGGTCAAAGTTTGAAACTAAGAAAAATCACTTCGGACTTTGACTAGTCAATCCTGAGTAGCCACCCTAGGTGTGGCTTAATTCGGACTGTGTGACTGTTAACAAATAAAATCAAAATTTTTTTTACTAAATTAAGTTCTTATTGTTAACATAATGTAGCTTTTTATTTAGTCGGGGGTCATTGTTTGTTAAAAAGTTATTAACAAAAAAAGTTTAGAAAATATAGCAGTTAAATTGAGTATTAGAAGGCATAAATGACTAATATATATATGTCGAAATAGTTCACGCATACACTTTCCACGCGAAACGAGGTGCCACATGGGTTCATGACGCGCTTTACAAGCTCGTTTAAGTACATGCGTGAAATTTATCCTGTGACTATCTTGACTATATTAAATTTTAGATGTTATATGCATACACACACACACACGGGGGGGTGCGAGGGGGGCCTTTGGCTTACAACTTAAAGTACATGCTAAGTTGTAAAGCGAGTTCCACGCTGTCTACCGTCGGGGCGGGTGCGGGGGAGGGGGGGGCGAAGGCCCCACCTCGCACTCCCCGTGTGTGTGTGTGTGTGTGTGTGTGTGTGTGTGTGTGTGTGTGTGTGTGTGTGCGCGTGCGCGCGTGTGCGTGTGCGTGTGCGTGTGCGTGTGCGTGTGCGTGTGCGTGTGCGTGTGCGTGTGCGTGTGCGTGTGCGCGTGCGCGTGCGCGTGCGCGTGCGCGTGCGCGTGCGCGTGCGCGTGTGCGTGTGCGTGTGCGTGTGCGTGTGTGTGTGTGTGTGTGTGTGTGTGTGTGTGTGTGTGTGTGTGTGTGTGTGCATAACATCTACAATTTAATACAGTCAGGATAGTCAGGAGTCAGGATAAATTAATAGATTATTTTATTAGTTTATCCTGATTATATTAAATTGTAGATGTTATATGCATACACACACACACACATGCGGGAGTGCAAAAGGGGCCTTCGGCCCCCCTTCCGCATCCACTTCCGCCGGTAGACAGCGTGGAACTCGCTTTACAACTTAAAGAAATTATAAAGTACATGCATGGGGAGGGGGGTGCAGGGGAGCAAAAACCCCCGCCCACGCATGTACTTTCACCTCGTTTCGCGTGGAAAGTGTATGCGTGAACTATTTTGATATATAGGAAAATAATTTATATATATATGCAACGTAATTGGAGAAGTTGTTAGACCGATTCTTTCAATTCTAACAATATAAATTATTTACTGAAAAGGAAAATTAAAAACAGAAAAGGAAATAAAATATTTATAATTGTATTTTCTTTTTTTCTATTAGTTTTGATAATTTGTACAAAATTAACAATAATAGAAAATAGAAATACCAAAGATTACATAGAAGTTTGAAAACAAATAACAAATACTGTCCTTTCATTATCACGCATGTGTCAAAAAGGTTTGATTATTTTTTATTCGTGCGCGTATATTTTAAAAAAGGCTTCTTCTAATTAACTTAACAGATTACTATACTTACGCGGTGCTACTAATCCCCTCTACTTTTTCGGTAAACTGTCGTGTAACCCATTTTTAAACTTAAGGAGAAAAAAACTATGTACAAAAGTAAAAAAGTAAATAAAAAGCTACATTATGTTAATAATAAAAACTTAATTTAGTAAAAAAATCTTGATTTTATTTGTTAACAATCACACAGTCCGAATTAAGCCACACCTAGGATTGACTAGTCAAAGTCCGAAGTGATTTTTCTTAGTTTCAAACTTTGACCAGCAGTATTAGTTATTCCTAGGATTGACTAGTCAAAAGCCAAAACGCAAAACTTATTTCGGGCTTTGACCAATACGCTTGGTCGTTCCCCAGGATTGACTAGTCAATCCTAGAAATGCCCGCGTTTCGGGCTTTGACTATAACATATGCACATAATTTTAATTCATACAATTTTTATTATGTGTACACATAATTTGTTTTCGAATGAACGTAAAACTTATTTGTGATAATATCCATTATTAAAAATCGATATCCGCGACAAAAGCTTTTGTATATCATTAATTATGTTATTATTTATTATATATATTTTTATTCATATATATATTTTCAGTATTATTGTTACATTAGAACAATTATTGGCATTTAGGATACGAATCTTTTTCCGTTAGTTTGTAAGTTTCATGATTAAAAAGATCATGTCGTATTATTAACATATACCTAAGATTATAGAATCGTTATTTATTTTATTATATATCTCAATTGTGTGCGAATCTCAAATATGTTTTGTAAAAATTATGCATAATATTCCTATGCAAGAATACTTGTTTAATTATTTGTTCCTACTGCATTTAAGTATAAAAAAATATACAATTTCTATGTGTTTGCCCTTTATATTTATTTTTTATATAGGCACACAGTTATATCGTTTCATATATTATACATTTTTATATATATCTGGCTTTATGTTATAATGAGCAGGCAATTAAATATATATGATTCAATTTGCGTCTATGCTTCTTTATTGACTGACATAGTTATATACTTTTTTAAATCTCTTTCTTTTCTGAAATTTAATCAATTGAATAGAAAAAACTACGTTATCATATTATATATTTTTAGTACGTAGTGTGCAAATGTATTTTGAAATGAAGAATATAAATTTTCTCCTGAATTATACTTACACACACGTGCGGTTTCAGAGAATCATTTTTTGCCAACTCAAATGTTCCTACTCAACTGTCAAAATATGAAAGATAATTTTATTTAGTTGTGACATTCGCTCGAATTCCCGAAATAATTTTCAAGGATGTGAGTACGAATATATATATATCGTACTATTTAATATTTATAATTAATAGAAAATTATAAACGATGCGTTATGTATGAGAAATTTAACAGAATTGCTTTTATCAAATAGAATTAATTTGCGATTAGGTGAAGGGAATAAAAGAATAAACAAATCAGGTAAATTTCAGACACGTGTTACAGGTGTCCATTTGTAATTATCAAAAATATCGATACTTGAAGATATCGGTACATATACAGTTGCGAACAACATTCAGTAAGACACGCAAATAAAAATAAATAAAGAATTTTACAGTTAACGACTTATTAACATTAATCATTCTATATTGCAATTATGTTTTATGTTGAAATTGAAAAATATATACAAAGTGTACAACTAAAAGGGTTACAGATTATTATTTTTAAAAAACTAAGCAAAATATATTAAATTGTTGTTTTCTTTAGAAATAATAGTCTGTAACACTTTTAGCTTCATACCTTGTATATACTGTTTATAAGATTATAAGATATATTGTTTATAAGATTAAGATGCGTAACACTACAAAAAGGCGTGATATCCGTACAAAATTACCTTTAAAAAAAAAGTGAAAAAAGGCGCCAAGTACACGCATAGTAGTGTATATGTTGTTACCTCGAAAAAAACAAAGTGGTAGTATTATACCTCCAAATAGCTTTACCCTGTACATACTTTTTATAAAATGCGTAATACTACAAAAAGGCGTGATATCCGTACAAAATTACGTTTTTAAAAAAAAAAAGGTAAAAAAAGGCGCCAAGTACACGCATAGTAGTGTATATGTTGTTACCTAAAAAAAAAAAAAGAAAAGTGGTAGTATTATACCTCGAAAAAACCTAAGTAACAAGTGGTAGACGTAATCTTTATATCTCGAAAAATCTCGAAAAAATTTAAGCAGTAGTATCTTTTTTTCCGAAAAATTATAACCCAAGTGATACACATCACAAAATTATGTTACCTTATCAAAAAGAAGAGTCGCGCTTCAAGTGATCTATTACAATTACAAAAAAGAAATGATATCTCTTTAAATTACAGCGCCAATTACAGAGAGAACATATATATTGCCTCAAAAAATAATTGTTGCACTACTTTGAAAAATCTTTACATTGTGTCAATTAGAAAAAAATGTATGATAACAATTTTATAAGATTAAAAAATTTTATTTAAATTTAACAAAATAATATAAGATATTTAAATACAAAGTTTACATGTGTATTTTTTAGTGGTCACAAAGAATTACAGAGGTAACAGTAAAAAATAAAAATATTTTATTAAAATATTTAATCCAACGAGGGAATACAATTTGTATTTAAATACAAAGTTTTTATATGAAATTTAACGAGACAAAGAATTAATTATATTTTGATCACAAATACGAGGGGATATTCAAAAGTTTCAAAAATTACTTTAAAAATATTTAAAGTGTAGGGGAAGGTGCTGGGTACACCTTGGAACACTTTTAAGTTTTTGATTTTTTTGAGCCAGTATTAATTTAGAAATTTTGAAAAAAATATATTATTAAAGTACATATAGGGGAAGGTGTACAGCTGTACGTTGGAACACTCTGTCATAATCGAATAGTGTTCGCATCTGGTGATAGTTTATAGTATTAATTGTCGAGTTATTTGATAATCTCTTTAAATCTGTAGTTTGTGTCGTTGCGATTATTTACACGTAAGTTATATCGATTTTTGTATTTTATGACGCGTAAAGTAAATTTATTGAGATTTGCACTGTGATTTTTGTAATTTTTTATAATAAAGATATAGTTATTAGCCAAGGCTAGTAAGGATGTGCCAAATATGTAGAATAATGTAATATATTATTTATAACCTCATTTATAACCTATAAAAAGCTGTTAACTAATTTTTTATTAGGAATTGATTTCTACCCAGATAGCACAGATGATTGTTATGAACTTAAACAGGATTCGTGAAATCCTTTTTGAGTTCATATAACGATCATTTGTGCTATCTGGGTATGTATCTTGGAACATGACGGTTGATGTACCTTGGAACGCTATTTTAAAAGTATATTAACTGATTGTTATCTTTATATAACTCCAAATAGCCAAATGCTGTGAGTTTGATGCCATGTTGCCAACAAGCAACTTGTCGTTAATGTAACTAATTTTGACAAACTCGGAACAAGGTGAGACAGCATTATGCTTGTCGGGTTGAACTCATATGAATTATATTTCTATTAACAGCAAATTGATTGCAAAGTGACAGCATCAATTTGAGAGAGATTTGTGACAATTTTACATTGTCAACAATTTGTTAGCAACGAGAGACAATTAAAAAACTTCATAGCTTGATGACATATACACAATAATGGATGGAAATCATTAAATATGTGTGTTGTTGCCGTCATGTTTGCATCATGATGCTCAAAATAGAACGATGAATCATTCATTGCTGTCATGCTGGTGAGATGTTGTAGACAACATAACGTACTAATATTGCGAACTGTTTGCTCTTGAAATTGCGTCAACTGATTGCATGTATAAGCAATCATGTAACTGTATTTGTAACGTGTTCTATTTCGATGTCAGCACAGCAAATATAAAAACACATGCAATGCATTAGTTTGCTCAATATGCTCTATCACGCTTGGCTATCTGGGACTTTTAGTTATTTGTTTAACTACAATTTTTTTTCCATTTTTACTGACAGGTAGAGTAATTGGAAGCTATTTGTTTGTATTATAGCTACCATGCCATGTAAGTAAACGTGGAATAAAAAGGCCAAGGCCGGATGCTGGGAGCTCTGATATCTGTTGTAAATGCAGTTTTAGAAACTGAAATGACGAAAGTATCTCACTGAAAGAAGCAACAAAAATATATAATAAGGGACGTTCCACGTCGACCGGGCCACCACTGCGTCTAAAAATTGCCGCAATGGAATGAAACGTATGACGGCTCAAAATGTTTGTTAGGACAGCGTTTTTTAAAAGCCATGTAGTCTTTCCGATAAATCCAATATGGCGGTGCCAATATGGCATTGACAATCTGCTGACATGGTCCCTGATTGTACGAAATTTTTTATCCACGTGCCAAAACCACCTGGAATGGCTTCAAAATCACTATTGGGCAGTTTTCAAGGCCGGTGAACATTAATCCGTACCTAAATTTTCGAAACTTTATATGGCAGATCTAATATGACGACTATATATTTTAATCTACCATTTAACTCACAATAAGTCCTTTTCCACTACGAAGATTACTCAAAATTCCTTCTAATTCTTTATCTGGAGGTTCGTAAGGTCAATGAATATAATTTTGGAGTCCAGACGTATGCGTGATACAAGATAGCGAATCCAATATGCCAGCGAAAACACCCGCAGTTCCGTTATATGCTCACCTAAAGCGGAAGAAAACAAAATAGCTCGAAATCGACCACGTGTGAAGCGATGACGTCAATGACTATGAGTTTGTAGCCACAATAGGGAACACCAACAATTCGTCGCAAACAGTCGTAAAAACGACCGATGAAAAATTGTTTGTTGTAATGGATAATCACCTAGCGACTGGAAGGGCAGGAATTCGAGTATCCTAAAGTGCTGTATAATCTCTCAAAGAAGACTCAACTGTGCTCAATGTAAAATTTTGATGCTGAATAGTAATAGTTCTAAAAGTGCTTTAATAGAATTTGGTGTTCCATATTCTGGCTACAAACTCATGGACATTGACGTCATTGCTACACATGTGGTCGACTTTGAGCTAATTTGAGTTTTCTTCCGCTTCAGTTGAGCTTATAACGGAACTGCAGGTGTTTTCGCTGGCATATTGGATTCGCCATCTTGTATTACGCATACCTCCCGACTCCAAGATCATATTCATTGACCTTACAAACCTTATTTTGAGTAACCTTTACGGTGGAAAAGGACATATTGTAATAAACGGTGGATTAAGATATGTAGTCGCTATATTGGATCCGCCATAAAGTTTCGAGAATTTAAGTACGGGTTAATGTTCACCGGCTTTGTGAAAACTGTTTAATAGTGATTTTGGAGCCATTCCAGGTAGTTTTGGCACGTAAATCAAAGATTTCGTACAATCAGGGACCATGTCAGCAGATTGTCAGCGCCATATTGGCACCGCCAAATTGGATTTTTCGGAAAGGCACATGGCTTTTAAAAAGCGTTGTTCTAACGAACATTTTGAGCCGTCACACGTCTCATTTCATTACGGCAATTTTTGGACGCAGTGGTGGCCCGGTTGACGTGAAACGTTTCATAATGTATTTTATTGTTTGTTAAAATATGCTTAAATATATAACGTCTTTCCAAAATAAATATTGAAAAACTGTGAGCCAACTTGGTTTGTCGGATTCACACAGCACTTTTTTCAGATCAATATCGAGACATCATTAATTTTGACCATAGTTTTGGTCAGTTGATGTAATTTCTAAATTAAATAGTGTTTCGAAATTAACGCCGCTTTAACGTCGGTTTGGACGTCGCGAGCGCGATCGAGGAAAGCGTGACGATCAACGAACGCGGCTTCAGAGAATCGATTTTAGCAACGATGAATTTCTCGTGTTGTTGTTTTTTTTTGTCTGTCTGCTTACTTCTCTCTCCGATATCGCGAACTATTTTGAAAAGGAAAATATCGTAACGAAAGATAAAAGGGATAAAGTCGAAAAAGTGTGAGTTCGAAAGAGTGCGAGTTCGAAAGAGTGCGAGTTCGAAAGAGTGGAGTGCGAGATTCGACGGAGACGTACAGAAAGGATATTCGACGGAGAAAGGAGATTCGACGGAGACATTTCGAAGGGAGTTTCGAAAGGAGATTCGATGGAGTCATAGCGGATTGCTCGAATGATGGAGTCATAGCGGATTATTCGAATTCGTCGTCTTTATACGTAAGAAGGTAGATAGAAGTTTAAAGGTAAGAGTAAGCTTTACTACGATTGAGTTAACCGCGGATTCATACGTTCGAGGTCATGACGGGCAACACGATGTTGCGTGATTACCGCGTAGCTTTTTGCGATCAGCTTTATATTATGGTGAAGGACAACGAATGTTCTTGCGTACACCTTTAAAGGTGATCGAGCAGTTCGAGACTGCGATGTAAGATTCAGACCTCTTACGTGATGACGAACAGTTCGAGACTGCGATGTAAGATTCAGACCTCTTACGTGATGACGAACAGTTCGAGACTGTAAGGAGATTTCGAATGAATGTTTTTTTGATACACCGCTTTGAGTTTATCATAATGCTGAATTACGTTGATACACCGAATACGCCGAATGACGAATTGATACACCTTTTTTGAGACTTTTAAATTATTTGGATTTGTTATTTACAGATTTAACTCAGTCCTGATTTTCCTGCGCGCCATTCATCCTTGCGATCTACGATTCTGATTTTCCTGCGTCCTGCGCGATAAACATCATTGATCTGCGCGCCATTCATCCTGCGTTCTACATTCCTGATTTTTCTACGTCTTTCATATTAAACATCTTTGATCTACGCACCATTCATTCTTGTGACCTATGTTTATGCTATTCCTAAATTCTTTGTGTTAAACTTTTTTGCTCTTTACGCTTCTTCATCATTTCTGACATTCTTAATCTCATTCGCACAACACCAACCAGATTGTCAACACAAAACATTTTTTGGTCCTTCGAGCCGGATATTGTTGTGCTTAACATTATGTCAAGTATTGATACAAGGATTTCGCTGCAACGCAGTCGATACAAATTAATTCAGCAGGCAGCGACGGAAGATGATCATGATGAGGCATCTCTTCAACTTATTAACGCTCGATTGGAATTACTCGACGAAAACTGGCAACACTTTCGAGAGGAACATGTGGATTTATGCCGCTCGGGAGATAGACGGCTAAAAGATCACCGATACATCACAGATAAAATATTTGAACGTTGTCAAAAGTTTTATATTTTGGCTAAGTCAAAACTTCGCTCTCAACGAGATGAATTGGAAAGCTCTCATTCTTCCACGCCATCGGCGGCATCAAATTCTCGTGAGCCGTCTAGATCATGTCGTCCGACATCAAATTCCGGTGAACCGTCTCGATCGTACAGACGACATCAATCTTTGCCGAAAATCGTCTTGCCGCAATTCTCTGGAAAACTTCAAGAATGGAGGTCTTTCCACGACTTATTCACATCCATTATTCGAAATGACGCAGAAATACCAGAGGTAGAGAAGATGCACTATTTAAAGACGTCCCTGTCAGGAGAAGCCTTAAAATTTGTCACCAATCTGCCGATGTCTGGTGACAGTTTTGAAATAGCGTGGGATACATTGGTAACACGCTATGAAAATAAACGGTTTCTCATTTCCGCGTATTTAGATAGTCTCACCAATCTTAAACCTTTGAAGACAAAGGCAGCTTCTGGACTCAGTTCTCTTCTCGCTTCTGCTACTGAATCAATCGGAGCATTGAGAGCCTTGGGATGCTTCGTAGACTACTGGGATCCGATTCTAGTTCATTTATTAGTAAAGCTGCTCGACGCGGATTCTCGAGAGGCTTGGGAGGTAAAACTTGGATCGACTTCAACTTTCCCGACGTTTAAACAATTCGAGGATTTCGTAATCGGAAGAACTCAAGCGATGCAAAATTTGGCTTTGGAATATCCAAATGCAGTCAGCAGCAAAGAACACTCAAATCGACACAGTTCTTCGACGCGTTTCGGAAACGCCGTTCATGTAGGCTTCTCTGATTCAAACACTAATTATCCTTGTTGTCCATTATGTGATGCATCTCACAATTTGTCTGGCTGTCCAACTTTCCAATCTAAAACCAGTAATCAACGATACGATATTGTTGCTCAAAAACGTAGATGTTTCAATTGTTTGGGAGGCCACGCTCTACGAAATTGTCGAAGTACCAAACGTTGCCTGAAGTGCGGAAAACAACATCATACTTCAATTCACCCCGGTAAAGGAAGTCAAGTGCAGGGTGGAAAAGCAGTTGCTCTCTCTCAAATTAACGAGAAGGAGCCGGAGTCCACGATTGAAGATTCTTCTACATCCAATGCGGAATGACTAGCAATGTTAGGTCGACCTCGAGATCTACCCTCTCTACAACGGAATACGACACTTCTTGCTACTTGTCGAGCCATCGCTATTGAATATCCAGAGTTTGCAATCTCCGGTCCTGTGGATATGATCATTGGAGCGGATTATTATGGGTCTATCATCCTGGAAGGAATAAAACGAGGAAGCGGTAACGAACCCCTCGCTCAACAGACCATCTTTGGATGGATTTTATCCGGTTCCATCGACACTGGCGGATCTCCTGCAAAGGGGCGCATCCTACACTGCTCGACTGATGATGAACTTCAAGAGTCACTCACCAGATTTTGGAAACAAGAAGAAACTATCTCCTTACCTGGATCAAACCTTACGCCAGATGAATTGGCATGTGAACAACATTTCGTGAATACACACTCACGAGATCAAAAGGGTCGATATATCGTTCGTCTCCCATTGAAGTCACCCCTTTCTTCCTTGGGAAGCTCTCGAAATATTGCACTCAGATATTTTTTAGACTTGAAAAGACGTTTCTCTTCAGACCCACTATATAAGCAGAGATATGAAGAATCTTTAAAAGATTATCTGACACTCGGTCATATGGTCGCAGCTCCCATCTCTGAAGATAGTACACCTGCTTTTTATCTTCCACATCATGGCGTCATTCGTGAGGACAGACTTACCACCAAACTACGGGTGGTATTCAACGGTTCCTGTCGTACTAGCTCCGGAGTTTCTCTTAATGAAATTCTCCACTCAGGTGCAAAACTTCAGACGGATATTTCCGACGTGCTACTTTGGATTCGCACACATCGATTTATCTTTTCTACGGACATCGTCAAGATGTTCCGACAAATTGCCGTACACCCAGATGATTGGGCGTTACAATCCATTCTTTGGTTCAATTCAGAAGGTCAGCCTGCTCCTCATCGACTCACCACTGTCACTTTCGGGCTCACATGTGCCCCTTTTCTCGCACTCCGAACGGTACTACAACTTATTGAGGATGAAGGTGCGCGTTTTCCTAAAGCTGTTCCAGCTCTCAAGAAAGGCCGCTACATCGATGACACTTTTGGAGGTGCCGACACAATCTCTGAGGCCAAAGAGATAGTGCACCAAGTTACACAGCTTTGTATGGCGGGCGGCTTTCCCTTGCAAAAATGGAAGAGTAACAATCAAGAAATATTGCCTCCAGTTTCGGACAGTAGCAACGAATCTTCTTCTGAATCTTCTTCTCCAGTTGAATTTGAGCCATCCCTTGTGAAAATTCTCGGGCTCATTTGGAATCCAGAGACTGACACCTTCCTTTTTTCTGATAAATCATCGCAACGTGATCGAGTTACCAAGCGAACGATACTTTCTGAAATCGCTCAAATGTACGACCCTCTAGGTTTTATTTCTCCAGTGATGATCCGGAGCAAGATAATTTTACAGGAACTTTGGTTACTCAAGAGTGGATGGGATGATTCTGTTCCTTCGGAGTTACACGATCGTTGGATCTCATTTCGTCTTCAGTTGACCACACTTCAAAAGCTTTCTATTCCGAGATGGTTAGGACTTGGATCGTCCAAACGTATAGTAGAACTTCATGGATTCTCAGACGCTTCTTCTATGGCAATGGCTGCTGCGGTGTTCGTTCGGGTCTCACAAGGCAATGATGAATATTTAGTGCGCTTAGTGAGTGCAAAAACTAGAGTCGCTCCACTTAAATTACTTTCAATTCCGCGGTTAGAGCTTTCAGCCGCTCTCCTATTATCGAAATTGATGACACATATTCAGAAAGTGATGGATCTATCTGATGTACCTGTACACCTTTGGACTGATTCGTCTGTCACTCTTTACTGGATTACCACACATCCATCGCGATGGAAAGATTTTGTGCGGAACAGAGTTACTGCTATTCAAGAGATGCTACCCCAAGGATCGTGGCACTTCATACCAGGAAAACAGAACCCAGCAGACTGCGCTTCCCGCGGACTAACTCCAGAACAACTCATTAATCACAATCTCTGGTGGAACGGTCCCAGTTGGTTATCCGAACCATCTTCCTTGTGGCCAAAAGCTGTTAGTAAACTTTCGCCAGAGACCGATCTCGAAGAGCGACCTGGAATGGTCTCACTTACCGTGTCATCCCCGAAACCTTATTGGTCACTGCTTGATAGATATTCCTCCTTATCATTCTTGTTTAGAATCACAGCTCTCTGTCGTCGTGTTCTGTCTCGTCTAAGGAAAAAGCCGCAAACTTCTCTTTTTTGGCCGCTGACACCGGAAGAGATACATCAAAGCCGAAATTTTTGGTGCAAACAAGTGCAACATTCTTGGTTCGCTAATGATTTACTGATTATTTCTAAAGGAGACACTTTTCCACGATCTCATCCTATGGCTAAATTAACCCCATTCCTGGATCGAGATGAACTCTTACGTGTTGGAGGACGATTACATTACGCTGATCTTTCCATGGAATCAAAACATCCCATCATCCTTCCAAGAACATCCCCTCTCACCACACTCATTATTGACGACGCTCATAGCCGTACACTTCACGGGGGAACGCAAGTTACATTGAGCTTTATCCGTCAAACATATTGGATCATTGGAGGCAGGGCTCCTATTCGCTCCTTCATTCTCAAATGTATTCGTTGTGCTCGATATCGTGGAATCCGAGCTCAGCAACTTATGGGTCAACTTCCAATGTCTCGAGTTACTCAAGCAAGACCGTTTCTACATTCTGGGTTAGATTATGCTGGTCCCATCATGCTCAAAACTTGGAGAGGGCGGGCGGCTCGAAACTATAAAGGTTACCTTGCGATTTTTGTGTGTCAAGCTACTTCAGCCATACATATCGAAATAGTAACCGATTATTCGACTGAAGCATTTATTGCGGCATACAAACGCTTCACTGCTCGTCGAGGCATCTGCGCTACCCTTCAAAGCGACTGTGGAAAAAATTTTGTTGGCGCTGATATTGCTTTACGACAACGTTTTAGTATAGCATCTAAGGAATTGCGTGAACTCGCTTCTATTCTAGCAAAGGACGGTACTAAATGGATCTTCAATCCGCCATCAGCTCCTCACTTTGGAGGAAAGTGGGAGGCAGCTGTAAAATCAACGAAATTTCATCTAACTCGAGTGATCGGAGATACTTTGTTAACTTATGAAGAATTGAACACTGTGATAATTCAAATCGAAGCAGTATTGAATTCTCGTCCACTTTGCCCTCTGTCAGACGATCCTAGCGACTACACTGCCTTGACCCCGGGACACTTCCTGATAGGGGAATCACTCACGACTATTCCAGAACCGGAATTATCGTCTGAACCTGAGACTCGTCTTAATAGATGGCAGCTGTTAAGAAAGAAGATTGACTGTTTTTGGAAACGATGGTCAGTGGAATGTCTCCAAAGATATCTGGCTGTATCAAAGTGGTATCATCCTTCTAATGATATAAAAGAGGGATCTTTAGTTCTCATGACCGACGAACGTTACCCGCCATCCAAGTGGCCTTTAGGCAGAGTCACGAAACTTCATCCAGGACCTGACGGATTAACAAGAGTAGTAACCCTTCGCACAGCCTCTTCAAGTTTTAAACGACCCATTGCCAAGCTTTGTGTTCTGCCATTCAATCCAGACGAAAATTGTTCGCCAACTCTGTCGTCGAAGGCGGGCGGAAATGTTTCGAAATTAACGCCGCTTTAACGTCGGTTTGGACGTCGCGAGCGCGATCGAGAAAAGCGTGACGATCAACGAACGCGGCTTCAGAGAATCGATTTTAGCAACGATGAATTTCTCGTGTTGTTGTTTTTTTTCTTGTCTGTCTGCTTACTTCTCTCTCCGATATCGCGAACTATTTTGAAAAGGAAAATATCGTAACGAAAGATAAAAAGGGATAAAGTCGAAAAAGTGTGAGTTCGAAAGAGTGCGAGTTCGAAAGAGTGCGAGTTCGAAAGAGAGGAGTGCGAGATTCGACGGAGACGTACAGAAAGGATATTCGACGGAGAAAGGAGATTCGACGGAGACATTTCGAAGGGAGTTTCGAAAGGAGATTCGATGGAGTCATAGCGGATTGCTCGAATGATGGAGTCATAGCGGATTATTCGAATTCGTCGTCTTTATACGTAAGAAGGTAGATAGAAGTTTAAAGGTAAGAGTAAGCTTTACTACGATTGAGTTAACCGCGGATTCATACGTTCGAGGTCATGACGGGCAACACGATGTTGCGTGATTACCGCGTAGCTTTTTGCGATCAGCTTTATATTATGGTGAAGGACAACGAATGTTCTTGCGTACACCTTTAAAGGTGATCGAGCAGTTCGAGACTGCGATGTAAGATTCAGACCTCTTACGTGATGACGAACAGTTCGAGACTGCGATGTAAGATTCAGACCTCTTACGTGATGACGAACAGTTCGAGACTGTAAGGAGATTTCGAATGAATGTTTTTTTGATACACCGCTTTGAGTTTATCATAATGCTGAATTACGTTGATACACCGAATACGCCGAATGACGAATTGATACACCTTTTTTTGAGACTTTTAAATTATTTGGATTTGTTATTTACAGATTTAACTCAGTCCTGATTTTCCTGCGCGCCATTCATCCTTGCGATCTACGATTCTGATTTTCCTGCGTCCTGCGCGATAAACATCATTGATCTGCGCGCCATTCATCCTGCGTTCTACATTCCTGATTTTTCTACGTCTTTCATATTAAACATCTTTGATCTACGCACCATTCATTCTTGTGACCTATGTTTATGCTATTCCTAAATTCTTTGTGTTAAACTTTTTTGCTCTTTACGCTTCTTCATCATTTCTGACATTCTTAATCTCATTCGCACAACACCAACCAGATTGTCAACACATAACAAATAGTTTTTAAATTTTATTGCGAAAAATATTACCCCAGCCAGGGTTTGAACCTGAAACCTCCTGGAAAAACTATTTAATTTAGAAATTACATACAACTGACCAAAACCATGGTCAAAATTAATGATGTCTCGATATTGATCTGAAAAAAGTGCTGTGTGAATCCGACAAACCAAGTTGGCTCACAGTTTTTCAATGTTTATATCGGAAAGACGTTATATATATTGCCAGTCAGGTCGATTTAAATTACTTTAATTGTTATTCTATATACTGGCGAAAAAAATTTACTATTTTGTTTATGCTTAAATAATTTATTATAATTAAGCCTTGATATTATTTTATTATTTTATTTTATTTTTAATTTTTGCCTTTTTGTTTTATTTATTAATAAATATTTTATTAATAAAAATATTTTATTAGAAAAAAAGTAAAAGCAGAGTTAAGAAAAACATGCAAGATTACTTGAAATTTATGAATGGTTGTTTTTATTTATGACGATAATGATTTATCTCGTTAGATTTGATTGTCATTTTTAGTTTAATAATTGTCCAAGATGTAACTGGAGGAGGGTCCCTAAGGCTTGTTTTCGGCACCCCTTCAAAATTGGGCCATAATGGCTGGAATCACTTCCTTATACCCTTGGAAGTAATATTTAGTCAATTCCAGCCTAAACGGAAGTATTTAGAGTGTATACTTCAAGTATACATGGTGCATCAGCGCGCCCGTATCAAGCATTTTTTGGAAAACTAAGCGTTATTGAGAAAAATGTTTCAGATAAAAGTTGTATGGTTTCAAGGGGGACATAAGATGGTGTCATTGGTTTGACCTTGGATAGTCATTTGAAGGTCACGTGAATGTCAATTTCAATATTTTATATAGAACCCCCTATTTTTACATATCTTTAATTGTAGCTTATCTCGAGAGCTTTCCAGAACACTCATAACTAAGTTATTTTTCATCTTAATGCTTTGTGAGTTATGAGGCTTCTTACAGATAGATTTGTAGAAACATGACTTAAGGAGATCCGAGATTGAAATCATATTATTCATTCTTGTTGATTCTCCACACGTGAACAGTAAAATCGTAAACGTAATCTTCCTTTAAGAACCCACGTAGAGTGGGGTGTTGGATTTACGTGAGTCCCCTTGTCTGTCACTTTTTGGGGTGCTAGATTAAAAAAGTGAGTTCCCTTGCCTCTCACCTTTTGAGGTGCTTGGTTAAGCTGAGTCCCCTTGCCTCTCACTTTTTGGGGTGCTTGATTAAGGTAAGTCCCCTTGCTTCTCACCTTTTGGGGTGCTTGGTTAAGGTGAGTCCCTTTGTCTCTCACCTTTTGGGGTGCTTGACTAAGGTGAGTCCCCTTGCCTCTCATTTTTTGGGGTGTTTGGTTAAGGTGAGTCCCCTTGCCTCTCACCTTTTAGGGTGCTTGAATTATTGCTCTTCTTCTTCATCTTTTTCTTCTTCTGATTCGTCGGTCTCCGAACAAGTGGCTGCGTCTAACAAATATCCGGATACACGTCACTATATCGTGATGCATTTACTTGATGCTTGTCATAACCTAGGTACCACAATACAGATGCAATGTGTGTGCAGCATCCTACCGTCCGCGCACCATTTTTGCATTGGCAGTACCAGCCTCTTATAGGGTCAAAACTGTCTCTTTCGTACCGAATCCAAAGTTGGTATTGTTTTGAGGATGTATGCCGTGATTGCAATTTGACTCTTAAAATGTCCAATTCTTCTTGGTGCACATAGAAAACGTAATTACCTTCATCCGACATATATTCTCTAGCATAAGATAACGCTTGTTTTAGTTGGTATACCCCAATGGTGATTTTGTGAAGATCATCCAATGTCAAACGTGGAAAATCTGCAATTGAAGTCGCTTCAATTTTTCTCCAAATAACTGACCTTCTAATCCATCCGTTGTTCTCTATATATTTTTGGAAATCATTTGTTTTCCTACTTTGAGCAAGCATTCTTTGCGCAATTATTTCATCTGGTGATAATGCTTCCACTCTTGGCGGTCTATAAGCATTGCAAAGTGCAGTCACAATCCTTACAAAGTCATCAATATAAGGAATTTGACTATTGGGAATAACTTGGGCGAGCATTTTCCACGTTTTCAGTAGCCCATTCACAGCTTCAACAACCCGACGTATCGCGATCGCAAGTCGGGATTCATTTGCACTTAAAGTATCATGTTGACTTCCTTGTTGTAAAAAGTTTGGCATTTTTGGAATTAATCTATACTCCTCCAAAGTCATAATCACATCACGAAATCCTCTGTCAACAATCAGCACATCTTCAGGATTTATCTACTGCAAAAGGCGAGAACGTGTCTGCTTCACCAAATTGTTCAGTATACTTGCATCATTGTTTTTCCCATCCGCAAAGTAAGGGCCAAATACTTCTAAAATATACCCAGTGGTACTGACCATCATCATAGGCTTGACTAGAGGTCTTCCTTTATGTAGAGAGTAAGTCCGTCGTTGAAAAGAGTAATTGCTACTTTTTTCGATGTAAACATATGTCCCATCTGCTACTAAGATTGCTACATCTTTGCCTTCTGCAAATAAATCCTTAGCCAATTCCTAGTATGCTCTTTTATGAAATTGTCTCTCGTTATGTGATCCAAACCGAGATGCATAGGAACGAAGCACTCCAAAAGTGCTTTTCTAGCAGAGTGAATTGCTTTACCTATTGTTCTTCTAGGCAAGCCAAAGAGGGTTGAAAGAATTGAGTGGGATAGTCCAGTTCTAAGTTTCATAAGAAGAATTGCAATACAAGCACTTCTTGCAAGCGTACTACGGATTTCACTTTTCACATAACTGAAAAGATTGTCGAAGTTTTCGCCAGATATTCCGGTAAGTCGGTGGTAATCAATATCACTCAATGCTCCAGGATTTTCAAAATCTAAGAACTCTCTCTCCACACAAGCACGAAGGTCATTTAGCAGATCAGTTATCTGTGATGCACTTAATGTACATACTTGTATCAGAAACTGCTTCAATACAATTTGAATCAGTGACGTTAAAAAAACTGCCTTCTAAATGTCTCTTGCAACATCGTGCCTTTCCGTGAATTATCAATCCACGCTTAACAAAAACCCGAAGTTTAGCCAGGGAAGGTACAACAACAAGCGGCGACTTAGCTTTGCAGATAATGCATTTATGTGTCATAGATGGTCTACTAAAAGGAATAGCTATTGTTTTGTTTGCAGGAACATTCATGTTTTCTGCCATATTAGAAACGCCTAATTATGAATTGCAATTCAATGTAGAACAAATCTGAATAATTATGCAAGATTAAAAACTGAAGAAGGAGAAAAAATAAAGAAGAAAAACTCAAAAATAACAAGATATCTTTTTGCGTAATAAGAAAATCTCGAGAAGCAGCTCTGACAAGAACTAGTTTTATTTTTATCGTAACCGAAACTATTTGCGATTGTGTGATAATGGTCACCGGGCACCAATCCGGCGCGTTGCGGAGGAGCTCTGCCTAAAAGTTTTATTTTTATCGTAACAGAAAATACGTCAGTCATTTCTTTCAGAAGTATTTGTAATAAGTGTTTCTACGTGATCTACGATAGTGTTTTGGAAAGCCTTTGAGATAAGCTACAATTAAAGATATGTGTGGGGTAGGTTATGGTTAGGATATCAGAGTAGGTACGTCGATTCCCACAATAACGAATCTTTTCATATAGGTAAAATCTCACTATATTTTATCATGCTCTATGTACAAGTAATAAACTTCTTCAATGTGTATGAGTGGTCGTGTGTGTGAGTGTAAGTTATTGTCGTGTAATGTAATATTCTTATCACTCTTCTTGGAAAAGTTGTTTAACGAAACTTTTCTTCTTGAGGGGACTCTTTTGTGGTATCACCAGGTTTCGTCCGGGAGTTTTTGGCTTGCCTCTTGGTGTGGACGGAACGGGACTCAGTTGGGAACGTGGATGACGTGGTTGAGAAGAAGTTTTAAATACGTGGCCCGTCTGCGTGGCTACAGAGTTTCCTCGTATGGAATTGGAAGATGTCGGATCCGTGGAACTAGGATTGGTAGATCAATCGGTATGAGTCTCCAAGGTAGGAGAGTCTCTATCTTAGGGATAGGAAGTTGGTCCTTCGCCTGGACCTCTATTGGGATAAGTTTCCAAGGTAGAAAGGTCTCTTCCTTCTGATCCTTTGTTGAGATCTCAGGAACTGGAGTTGGAGCTGGAATTGGACAGGAAGTAGACGACGCCTTGTTTACGACTGATTCTAGTGCTGCCGGATGGGCTGGGTCGAAATGGCCCCAGTGTGCAATCGGCGTAAACTTCCACTTCGTCTTGGTCTTCGGGATGCACTTCCACGGTAGGGTATTTACCATGGAGGTCAAGACAGGTTGACCCTTCGTTTTGGTCTTCGGAACAGGAAGCGGAGCAAGAGTTGGACTAGGAGAAGGCAGCGCCTTGGTCTTCACCGGATACGGCGTTGCCCGTCGGGCTGGGTCGTTACGATCCCGAAAACTCTTCCTCGGCAGGGTGTCTGTCGACTCTTACCGAAGAGAGTTAATGCCCTGCCAAGCAGGTATAGTACGAAGGCCACTAAGAGCACGCTCCGTTCAAAAAGGGTATTATGACAGGGGCCTATCAGCACGCCCTGTCTGGCGTTCACGAAGATCGCTGGAGAAACCCCGCTGAGGTGCCCTAGATATAAGGATCGTGATGGAACTTTTCTATCGAGTGAATCGGCCGGCGATGCGCCGCGTAGCGGGCGCGCGCCAATCCATCCCGCCGATCGATATTGTGCCGCGCGTCGCTACTACCCGTTCCGCGCGCCTTCGTTCCGCGCGCCTTTGTGCCGCGCGCGCCCGTTGTACTATCCGTGCCGCGTACGTACGATCGTACGCTCGTGTGTTCGTGGCGGACAGCTGACCGCCACAATATGTAAAAATAGGGGGTTCTATATAAAATATTGAAATCGACATTCACGTGACCTTCAAATGACTATCCAAGGTCAAACCAATGACACCATCTTATGTCCCCCTTGAAACCATACAACTTTTATCTAAAACATTTTTCTCAATAACGCTTAGTTTTCCAAAAAATGCTTGATACGGGCGCGCTGATGCACCATGTATACTTGAAGTATACACTCTAAATACTTTCGTTTAGGCTGGAATTGACTAAATATTACTTCCAAGGGTATAAGGAAGTGATTCCAGCCATTTTATGGCTCAATTTTGAAGGGGTGCCGAAAACAGGCCTTAGGGACCCTCCTCCTTAAACCTATTAAAAATTAAAATTTTTTATAGGTGTTCCAAGGTACAAAAGGAAGTGTTCCAAGGTACATCAAGCTGCTGTATCTTGAAACAAAATTTCCAATTTATAAAATATTTCTGTATTTTCTTACAGGATTTTTATACTAAAAAAAAATATATATATGTACTTTAATAATATATTTTTTTCAAAATGTTTAAATTAAAATTGGCTCAGAAAAATTAAAAACTAAAAGTGTTTCGAGGTACAACATCTTTCCTTATACGTATATTTTGATATAAAAAGAACTATTAAAAAAGAATTATTAAACTAAAAATGACATTTAAATTTAACGATAAATTATTATCGTCACAAATAAAAACAACCGTTCATAAATTTTAGAAGTAATCTGTATATTTTTTTTAACTGTTTTTATTTTTCTTTCTAATAAAATATTTATTAATAAAATAAAACAAAAAAGCAAAAATTTAAGCATTTTTTAACAAACAATAAATTTTACATTATATATTTTTGTTGTTTTTCTCATTGTCAGTGAGATACTTTCGTCGGTTCAGTTCCTAAAACTGCATTTACAACAGATATCAGAGCTCCAGCTCCTTATGGAAAAATACACTTAACTTTTGGTTTAACCGTAAAAGAAACACCAAAAAAACCATTAAAATTGAGTGTGATTTTGGACTTTCAAATGATGGTTAACCTTCAAAAATAGTGATTAACCTTTAATTAATGGTTAATCCTTAAAAATGACGGTATAAACCCTAAAAATATAAACCCTCAAATGAAAGCCGTACAGCACCTTTCATTGCATTTTATATAAAATATAACGTGTTAAATACGTAATTAATGCAATAGGTATAAAATATTCAAGTCTAAATACGTATATAGTACATAGCAAAAGTATACTGTGCACACACACACATATTATATATAATTTATATTATATATAATATATATATAATATATATATATATATATATATATATATATATATATGTAATTATATAATGTATGAATGTATCAAACACGTATAGCCTAGTAAAATGACTCGAAATTTGTCGATTTGGAGGAAATAATACTGACTGGACTGAAACTTTGTAAACAGGCTTGTTTTAGGGTACTATTTAACATATTAAAAGTCCCAATGTGTGGACGCTACGTTGCGGGCAGGGAAGGGTCCAAAAGGTCCAAAAACCAGTTTTTTGCAAATAACTCGGGAAATATCAACTTTACGAAAATTTATGTAGATATAAAAATTGTAGCTTACAAAATTCCGCGCAATTTTATTTTTTATTCAAGTCTGTGCGACCAAATGGAGCAGAGATAAAATTTTTAAATGAAAGTTGTAGAGAATCTAATTTCGTTTTTTATTCATTTCTCTACGGTCCAAATTCGCCGAGTGTAAAAAAAAATTATATCTCTGATCCATTTGGTCGTACAGACTTGAATAAAAAATGAAATTGTGCGTAATTTTGTAAGCTACAATTTTTATATCTACATAAATTTCCGTAAAGTCGATATTTCCCGAGTTATTTGCGAAAAACTGGTTTTTTGGACCTTTTTGACCCTCCCCTACCCGCAACGTAGCGTCTACACATGGAAACTTTTAACATGTTAAATAGTACCCTAAAACAAGCCTGTTTACAAAGTTTCAACCCAGTTAGTATTATTTCCTCCAAATTTTGTCATTTTAATGGGCTAGTATAGTTGATACATATTAAACAAAATGTAATAAGAAGAGGCGTACCGTAGTAGCGCCATTAACCTAAAAAAAATCATTAAACGGACAATTTTTCAGTCACGAAATCGTAGTTGTTATCTGAGTGTAGGATAATAAACACATTTAAATTATATAGTAAAAAATAATTTAAATTAAATAGTGAGTCAAAGGTAAGTTCTAATTTTGTAATAGATTTGAATTTTCATACGATTGTATGTAATTGCTGTACAATTAATGCATATTTGATTGTTTCTTTTTGGTGATGATCCCTCGGGTGAGGGAAGATAGGTGCCTTCAGTCCCTCCCTATTAGGACTATATAGCACATCGATGCTTATCCTGATCAATTGTACTCTTGTCTAAATTATCCTTCCTATTCTTTTGATGTAGTTGTATATGCTTCTTATTGTCGTCCATTCTTTTCTTCTTATTAAGAATACAAGAATGTCACATCAATTTCTTCTCTTATTCCTTTGGCCCTGAGCTCTCTATCAAGTCTTTCCCTCTCCTCGTCGTACCTACTGCATCTCCATATCACGTGATCAATACTTTCACACTCGTTACCACATTTGCATCTGGCATCCTCTATATATTCTTTCCTTGCTAAGGATTCATTAACATTGTAGTGGTTGCTCCTCAACCGATTGATTAATGTAACGTAATATCTTTCCTCGTTCATTTTGTGGAACCATGGTTTTTTTTCTTTCTGTTGTAAAAATTTTTGAAAAATAAATTCCTTTATAATCCGCTTCTCTAACCAAAGAATCTTGTGTCTTGTTCCATATTTCTTTTTTGAATTCTTGTCGAAAGTCCATAAATGGAACTTCTATTTGTGTATCCTCTTCCTCCTTTGTCGCCTCCTTTGCCAATTTGTCCGCCATCTCATTGCCTACTATCCCGACATGTGCCGGAATCTAGATATAAAAAACTCTTTTCAATTCTGTTTTTATTAGTCTGAAATGTCTTTCTCTAATTTAGTTTATATATCTGTTTTTATATACACTCAAATGATTATTCCGTATCGCCTGTAACACTGCCTTTGAATCCGTTAGTATCACTATGACTTTTGGTCTTTTTTCTGCTTCACTTTCCATCAACTCCAACGCTGCTTTTATTGCGATTGTTTCTGCTGTGAATGTCGAGCAATTCTTTGAAATGCTGATATTATAAGCCAATTCTTGTTCTTCAATCACTACACTTGCGCCTAGAGATTTTCCAGTCTTTTTCTTAGAATTATCTGTATAGATTATCGTGTGTCCCTCTTCCAAGTCGTACCTTTCCTTAATCTTTTCTAGAAGTTCTTTGTCTGTTTCTTCTTTTTTCTTCCGGCTGTATCCTATATTTAAATCTATATCTATTTGTTGTGTAACTGTATTATATTCCATATCGAATATTTCAAATTTTCTTCTTGGACCCGTTTTTCTTTTGCATCATTTAATTCTTCTCCATGTCTCTCCTATTATACTTTTTTGGTGTAAGGGTTGTCTATATCTTGCATAATTTTTATTTTGTATTAGTTCTTCTATTTTCCTGCAGAGATCTTCTTCATTATAAACACTTATCTTATTAAGAAAATTTTTTTGCTAATAATTATGCTCTATCTCTCAGATACGTAACTTTTGTCTCTGCTATAATTACGTTATTCGGTGTACTATTCCTATACCCTAACGCTGTTCTTATTCCTAAATACTGTGTCCTTTCTATTATTAACTTTTGGTTCTGTTCTTTTGGAAAATAGAAAATACACAAAGCTTCCATAGTCTGTTATTGCCCTAATTAGACTTTTATATAACATTAGTGCCGTATTAACTTCCATACCTTTTGACTTTTTGTTTAAGTATGTCATTAGTGAGTTCGCTTTACTCACTTTGCCTTTAGTTTCCTGTACTTGTTTATGAAAATATAACTTATTATCTAACCATATTCCTAAGAACTTGGCCTCTTTCTGTGCATATATTCGCGTATTTTGTATTTCTATAAACATATCATCACAGTCTCCACATATTTTGAGAATTGGACTAGCACTGTTTTCTTTGGCTCTAATTGTAACCCTAACTCTTATAAATTTCTATTTATACTACTCACAGCCTTTTCTAGTTTAGTCTTGTTATCTCTTTTATTATTACTTATCACATATGCAGCAATATCGTCTGCAAATTGAACAGATTCATATTCCACCTCTTCCTTATTTGTAATATCACTAGTATAAAGCGCATATAATATAGGGCTCAGTACTGATCTTTGAGGTAGTCCTTTATAAACTCTCCTATGTTCCGTTTCTTGACCATTGATAATAAATTTTGTATCTCTATAATAGAGCCATTTACCTATAAATCTTAAAATATTCTTTGGGCAGTTCAATTTCTTTAATTTTTTCATTAAAACACTGTATACTACATTATCATAGGCTGATGTCACGTCCAAAAAAGCTGCCAGAACATATTGATTTTTGTACATACCATTTCTAATGTCAGTAGTTAACTTTACTAGATTTTCCGCACACGATCGTCCTCTTCTGAAACCATTTTGATCCTTAGTTAATTTATTTTCTCGTTTCGCTCACCAAACTAATCGTTCATTCACCATTCTCTCCATGACTTTACCGACACATAAGGATAAAGCTATCGGTCTTACTTTTTCTTTACCTATTTTATCTATAAACATAGTTTGATATTTTTTCCAGTCTTCCGGGTACCAATCTGAAGTCCAAACTTCGTTGCAGATGTTTATTAATATTCCTTCCATTTCCTCCGTAAGATCCTTCAGCATTCTATACTCTATACCATCTCTTCCTGGACCCGAATTTTTCCTAATCATTTCCAAAGCTCTCTTCAATTCTTCTTTTGTGATTTTATTTTCTATACCTTCTTCCTTGTAGATTTCTCCATCTTTTCCCATCATTTCCGTTGGTACACTTGGTGGTGCTAGTTTCTCTATTTCTTTTTTAATTTCTTCTTCCCTACTTTTATGAGTCCAGCTGTTCCAGTTTATTTTTTTCTTAACATTCTTAAATATTCTCATCGTGTTTTGCACAAATGTTGTGCTAGTGAATCTATTAATTGATGCACAAAACTTGTCGAAACTATTCCTTTTTTTATTGTTGATAATTCTTCTGTTTTTTAATTATATTCCATTAATGTGTGTGTAAATTTTTCATTTTTTTTTTAATTCTTTAATGCGTTTTGTCTTCTTGTTATAGCTTCCTCACATTCCGCATCCCACCATTTTACTTTTTTTCCTCTTGGTTTGTCTTCCTGGTTCTTCTTCTTCTTTGCTTCTTCCTTGTTCTGATCTTTGTTCCTTCTATAATTTGGAGTAATATTTTTTATTGTTGATTTAATGACTTCCACAAAAGCTTTATATTTTTCTTCTCTGTCTATGTTTTTGCTGTATAATATGTCCTTAATTTTATCTTTGTTTTTGTTTATTATTTTCCTCATACTATACTTGTAATCCTCCCATTTTGTTTTCTTTGTGGTGAACTTATTTGTCTTTTTTTTATAATTTTCAATTTCTGTTGAGATTCTAATTTCTACCGGATAGTGGTCCGAATCCCATGGATCCTTTAACTGCTCATATTCCATATTATCATATATATATTCGTAGTTGAGAATACTAAATCTAAGTTGTTCGAATTTTGGCCAATTGTTCCAATTCTAGTTAATCCTCGTTAACGCATATATTCCTGATTGTACATAGCTTCATTTAACCTTTCTCCATTCAGGTCGATATCCTGGCAATTCTACAGTGTATGATGCGCATTAAAATTTCCTGCTATTATTGTTTCTAAATCATTTTTCTCGAATTTGTATATATCTTTCCAAGCTGCTTCCGGAAGAGTTTCCGGTCTTCTATATACTGCCACTATATTTATTTTTGCTTTCTTGTTTACTAATTTTATTCGTATTATATCTAAACTTTCATGTGCTTTCTTCCATCCGTTGATTATTTCCAACTCTATGTTGTCTCTGATACATATAGCTCCATTTTTACCTCTGCTATCCTTACGATAAGCTTTATATCCTGAATATTTATGTTATTTTTATTACTTTTTGTTTCCATTAGTATCATGATGTTATTGTCTTTTATTCTTTTATATATTTCATTATTCTTTCCTTGACATCCTCTACAGTTCCAAATTGCTATTTTTAGTGTGAACGTGATAACTGATTAGAAACGGCTATGTGTTGTGAGACGGAAGTCGCCGTGTCGTTATTTCGACACCTAGCTGTCAGCGCTTCTTCCGAATATTGCCAAATCCACCTGAGCTGGCATTCCGGGTGTTGCAAGTGACATCCCGGTCACTCACTCGGAAGCAAAAACGCTGACAGCTAAGTCAGCATCGCGGAAGCAAATACGCGAGTGATAAAAGCCCGCCCTTCCGAGAAGCGGCGGGCAGTCTAGAACGTAAGGCTAATCGCGCACGACCAACGAAAACTATCCTATTGAGAACGCCCGCGAGTCAGGGCAACGAAATCAACGAAACAAGTGTATCAAGTTTAAAAGATCTTTTATTAAAATATCGTCAAGTAGAAAACTCTGGCAACATTATTCCTCCTTCCTCCCGGCGGATCCAAAAGAACTCCGTGCCGATCCCTCGAATCAGAGGTACGGCACAACAATTGGTGGCAGCGGTGGGATCTGCCAACCGGACGGGAGGACGTCCTGCCAGATTGCGCCTGCGAAAGGAACGGATCGTTAGACGGTGGTAAAATATCCCGGAGAGGAAAAGCCAGTCGGATCCCGAGTGCGTGAAACGACGGCAGTAGCTCCGCGTACTATCAACGACACCGGTGAGGCCCCGACCTACCGCGCGGACTCGCCAGCCCGACGCAGCGACGCAGAGACGCAGCGAGCCAGCGAAGCAGCGCAGCAAGGATGCAGCAAAGCAGACAACGCAGAAGCAGTGAAGCGGCCCTGTCAGACTCGACGCGGCAGAAAGCGGTCACGATGCACTACGCGGCGGTACTGTAAGTCAACACGCCATTGTAAACCGATACCGGCACGCGCCGCGACGCAACCGTTATATCTCTGCGTGCGTACCCCGCGATAGCGAAAACCGGATAGCGAGAGAAATTTTCGCGATTGCAGGCAATACAACCGCAAAGCGCCGAAAGATTTTCGCGTTTCAGGACGCTAAAGCATAAGCGCCGATAGATGTCGGACGACTTGTCCCGGCATCCCCCTGCCAGCAACGCGTCATTTGTGTTAAGCGAGCGCGCGCAACGAGCCATCGAAAATAGTATCAGGAATCGTTTTCGCGCTACACGACTCGCGAACGACGAATTAGATCGCGTGCGAAGAAACTTAGACGCGCAACTCGACGACGCAAGCTCGCCGGTGCTCGAGCTACATCCTAACGTCATCGTAGAACGCGAATTCGAATTCTTAGACGCTAGTCTGTGCGACGCGAACAGAAACCCGCGAAACAGCATAGACAACACAAGCAGCGACAGTGACGCACACAGATTGCCCCCGACCGACGGTGACGCACGATCGGACACCTCGGCCGATACTCAGAGCGAAAACGCAGGAAGAGGAGAATTCTCCCTGACGTCATACGAAAGCGATATATTCGACCCCGAGGAAGAGGATTATAACCCCCGGGCCGACAGAATGAGCCAGCCACGAGCTGCCGCGATCATCGCGCCGCGAGAGGACATATCCCCGGCGCAAATTAACGCGGAAATAGAGCGGTTTAGACCCGCGGCAAATGGGCAACCGCCCGAAGGCGACCAAGGTCGAGCCCCCGAGCCGACGCAGGTAAGCCCCGGAGCAATGAGCTCCGTGCTCAGCAATGTCCTACGCATGATGCGCGACATGCAGGAACGCATGGACCGTACAGAGGCCGCAGAGTTCGAGCGTTCTGTAGAAGTCCTGCGCGCGATCCGCGAGATACGGGAACGCATGAGTCAAATGGAATCCGCCACTCACGACCGCCCCGATGCGCGAGAACGACGCGTACGGACCAGCCAGGGCCCGCTGGACGTGACCTACGGACGAACGCACAGCGACGTCCGTAGTCAGCCAGGGCACCATCTCGAGTTCCTCAGCCTAAAGGAAGCCCGTAACATGATTCCCGAAATGAACGGAGAATTCCGAGAACGCGTTCGCGAATTTATTAATGCAAGCACTTACGCGATGAAAAATATACAGCCCGCTGACGAAATCATGCTCCTAGAAACAATCTTGTGCACGAAGTTCAAGGGCAAGGCAATGACCGACTTCGACATGCGTGATATTCGCGACTTCGAGCAGCTAAAACGCGAACTCGAAACGGAATATCTCGGAAAACGCGGCATGACCCATCTGCAGCTAGAATTCAACTCGTTAAAACAAAAAGCGGGAGAAAGCGCGCAGGAATTCGGGCGTCGAGTCGAGAAGCTCGCGAGAGAACTGTATGAGGCCATGGAAGAAGGCCAAGGGCACTCGCAAGAGCAGCAAAAAGCGATATTGGAAAGTATTAAAATGCAAGCTCTGCATAACTTCCAAATCGGGCTGCATGATGATATCAAGATGCTGGTCCGAGCACAGCGATATCCAAGCCTACAGGAGGCAATAACCGGCGCCAGTGCCGAGGAAAAAGTTAGAGGCCCCTCCCCGCGGAACGGACAAGCAGTAAACAGAAATATATTTAATCAGGGAAACGCGCGAAATGCGGGAAACGCGACTGTAAAATGCTACAAATGTGGTAAGACCGGCCATTACGGGCGAGATTGCCGTATGAGCCAACAAGCTAATAAATTCCTGCTGCCGCGAGCGGATAAGCCCGGTGGCATAAATATAATCGAGTGTACTTACTGCAAGAAAGCAGGGCACAAGCGCGACGAGTGCTGGTCGTTAAACGGACGGCCGAAATCCGAGCGACCGCGCCGACCGAAACAGGAAAGTGCAAAAAAAGCACCGATAGGCACAGTAAGAAAAACCAAAGCGAGCGAATCTAGCGAGGACGCACCCTCCGACAGCAGTAGCGAGGAGGAAGAGAAGCCGAAAAGAAATAAGGCACGCGCCGCTGAGACATACCGAGTGTCTCAGGTAACGGAGAAACACAAGAAGGGCCCGCTAGATATCATAACACTGCCTATACAGGAAGCGGAACGAGGAGAAATGAATCTTCTATTGGATTCCGGAGCAACTCTAACATTGATTAAAGTAGGCAACCTAAAGGGAAAAACAATGGTGCGAGAGGAGAAACTGGCATTAATCGGCGTAACAGGACACCAAATCCACACGCTAGGAAAAATAAAAGCGACCGTAGATCTCGGGAAAAAGAAAATACGTCACACAATGTACGTAGTAAAAGATGACTTCCCCATCGAATACGAAGGAATATTAGGAAACGACTTCCTAACTAAACATAAAGCCGATATCTCAAACACGTCAAAACAGTTGAAAATAGGCAAAGCCATGTTCAAGCTACGACCGTATCAAAAAATAAAACTACCTCCCCGCAGTGAAACCATTGTGAAAGCCGTTACAGATCATAACCGGGTAGGCATAGTGAAAAGCGGTTAACCTGCTCCCGGAGTTTTCATCGGGCATTGCCTCGTAAAACCCGTCAAATTTATTTGCCCGGTCAGCATATTGAACGTGACGGACAAGCCGGTGGAAATCTTCACTCCACACGTAACGTTAGAAGACCTGCCGGCGGACGACGCCGCGAGCGTACTCACGTTACAGGCAAATTAAGAATACGAGACTGTCACAGAGCGACAAAAGAAAGTGCGCGACCAAGTACAGCTCGATCACCTGAACACAGAAGAGCGAGAGGCAGTAGAAAAAATTTGCGATGAATTTTATGACGTTTTTTACCTAGACGGAGATAAACTAAGCGCCACTACAGCAATAAAACACGAAATAAATACACGACCCGATAGTGCGCCAGTAAATGTAAAGCCGTACCGGTTACCCGAGAAACATAAGGCCGAAGTAAGAAAACAAATACGGAAAATGCTGGACGACGGCATAATTCGTCCGAGCACAAGCCAGTGGAACGCGCCAATAGTAGTTGTCGCCAAGAAACCTGACGCGTTCGGCAGAATAAAATTTCGCGTAGTGATCGACTTCAGAAAAATGAACGATCTCACAATAGGAGACTCCTTCCCCATGCCAAACATTACAGATATACTTGATCAGCTAGGCAATGCAAAATATTTTTCTGTACTAGATTTAGCCTCGGGATATCACCAAATCCCGATGCATGAAGAACATAAGCAGAAAACGGCATTTTCAACTCCAGACGGACGTTTCGAGCACAACAGAATGCCATTCGGTCTAAAAAATGCACCAGCGGCCTTTCAGCGATTAATGTATGCGGTATTAGCCGGACTGTTAGGATTGAAATGTTTCGTGTATATCGATGACATCGTTATATACGGAGCATCGCTGACAGAGCACGTTAAGCGGTTAATCGCAGTACTGCACAGACTACGAAAATACAATCTTAAGTTACAACCGAACAAGTGCGCATTTTTACGAAAAGAGGTCATTTACCTAGGGCATGTGATATCCGAAAACGGAATATCGCCAGACCCGTCTAAGTTACGAGCAGTAAAAGAATTTCCGACCCCGAAAAGAGTGAAAGATATACAATCTTTCATCGGTTTAGCCGGATACTACAGAAAATTTATCGAAAATTTCTCAAAGATAGCCAAGCCTCTAACAAAGCTCACAAAGAAAAGAGAAAAATTTAATTGGTCAATCGAACAACAGAACGCGTTTGATCTACTTAAAGAAAAATTAACGACAGCCCCGGTATTGAATTACCCTGACTTTAGCAAAGAGTTCTTGGTAACTACCGACGCGTCAGATTACGCCATCGGAGCCGTGCTCTCACAAGGAACAGTAGGCCAAGACAGACCGATAGCGTACGCCAACCGAGTATTATGCAAGGCAGAGCAAAATTATAATACCACAGAAAAAGAGCTATTAGCAATCGTCTGGGCGGTAAAACATTTCCGTCCCTACTTGTATTGCGTTAGATTTAAAATCATAACCGATCACAAACCATTGATCTGGCTATTTAATGTAAACGACCCCGGCTCCAGACTAATAAAATGGAGGCTAAAACTAGAGGAATACGATTACGAGATCGTACATAAAGCAGGAAAAAACAATGTGAATGCCGATGCATTGAGCCGAAATCCGATAGCCGAAACATCAGCGATAAATGTAACGCAACAGGACGACGACCCCCCGAGAGAGTATTCGGAGGAGGAAAAGCGGCAAATACTCTACGAGTATCACGACTCGCCTACGGGAGGGCACCAAGGAGTCACGCGAACACTAAACCGTATCCGATTACAGCACAGCTGGCGTGGAATTACGGCGTATGTAGAAGATTACATAAATAAATGCGAGTACTGCCAGAAGAACAAATTGAGTAGGAAAACGAAAATGCCAATGACTATTACAGATACGCCCGAGCGACCATTCGAAAAATGCGCGCTTGACATAGTAGGCCCACTAACAGTCACGAATAACGGAAATAAATACCTCCTCACGTTCCAAGACAATCTAACGAAGTTTAGCAAGGCAGTACCCGTAGAAAATCAGGAGGCAAATACAGTAGCAAAAGCCTTTGTAACAAAAGTAGTCCTAGAACACGGAATACCGAAGAAAATTCTCACGGACCAAGGAACAAATTTCACAAGCAAGATATTTAAGAACATGTGCAAGCTACTGAAAATCAAAAAAATACAGACAACAGCATATCATCCCGAAAGTAATGGAGCGCTGGAAAGATCGCATCGTACTCTGGCAGAGTACCTAAGACATTACATAAATAAGGACCAAACCGACTGGGATGAGTGGATACCCTACGCAATGTTCACGTATAATACGACGCCTCATACGATGACAGGACTCACACCGTTCGAACTTGTCTACGGACACCAAGCGAACCTACCGACAGCCTTAACAAGGCCCCCGAAACTAACATATTCGTACGAAGATTACGCGAAAGAATTACGAGAACAAATACGCGCCACGAATCAAGTCGCGAGAAAGCATACCAAAGAAGAGAAAGAAAAAGCAAAGCAGCAATTCGACAAAAAATGCAACAAGGAAACATTCAAAATAGGAGACAAGGTACTATTACACGACGAAACAGTACGAAGAGGACGATCTAAAAAACTCGATTCGCAATGGGTAGGACCGTACGTGATCGTGGAAAAACACAGCGACGTAAACTACACCATTAAAGTAAAACGCAAGACGATACGCGTACATGCAAATAGGCTAAAAGCGTTCATCGAGGAATAAGGCTCACGCACAACAGAAAATTAAGCAGTAGAAAAAAAAAGGGACTTGATAAGATGTTAAAGGGTAAAATAATAACACAAAAGTAGCATAAGAAAAGTAGATTGTAACCTCCCAGGGAAAAGAAAAACACACCTAAATAAAGAAAAACTTCGAACGCCTCAGTATTTTTTTTTACGGGGGGAGGGAGGTTGTGTGGCGAAAATCGCCGTGTCTAGACGCCAACCGTCTAAAAGCATTTATAAAGAAATGAAAGCTACTGCCACTCGAAACATTAGTATCGGAATTAAGAGAAGCGACAACCCACCTACCCTGAGGGACATACTCCCCTTTTAAATTACAAATAGACAATTGAAAAAACATCGAAAGTATTGTAAAAATAAATGCGTACTACAACAATTCCAACGTCTACACAATCCTAACTTTCCCGATTATTACCTACCCCAATTACGAAAAATGTGCGAGTAAACCCCCCCGCCGATGTACGACAATAAAAATGTATTCATAATCCCCAAAACCTAATATACTCTATTGGTTATTAATAAAGAAGATCGAAATTACCTAACACTAAAAGGAAATAACCTAGACAAATGTACGCGCTCCGACACAACAGAATTTGTATGCGATACAACCTATCCCGTATATCTCATAACAGCGCACGCATCATGCGAGGTGCAGATCTATGTAAGAGCGTAAAAAGAAAAACAAACAAAAATATCCGACGCGACTTCCTCACACAACGAAGAGCATAAAATAATAATAATAATAACAATAGAAACACAAAATTTTAGAAAATGACAATACATCACAAGATGAATAAATGCGAAAAACTTTAATTTGAAATCTCAGTTTTTCTTTCCCCCAGGGGGAAGGGATGTTGTGAGACGGAAGTCGCCGTGTCGTTATTTCGACACCTAGCTGTCAGCGCTTCTTCCGAATATTGCCAAATCCACCTGAGCTGGCATTCCGGGTGTTGCAAGTGACATCCCGGTCACTCACCCGGAAGCAAAAGCGCTGACAGCTAAGTCAGCATCGCGGAAGCAAATACGCGAGTGATAAAAGCCCGCCCTTCCGAGAAGCGGCGGGCAGTTTAGAACGTAAGGCTAATCGCGCACGACCAACAAAAACTATCCTATTGAGAACGCCCGCGAGTCAGGGCAACGAAATCAACGAAACAAGTGTATCAAGTTTAAAAGATCTTTTATTAAAATATCGTCAAGTAGAAAACTCTGGCAACATTATTCCTCCTTCCTCCCGGCGGATCCAAAAGAACTCCGTGCCGATCCCTCGAATCAGAGGTACGGCACAACATATGCGAAGTTCCCGGTTGATCCTCTTCGCGTGCTACTCTTCTGCCTCGTCCCTTCCAAAAATATTTTTTAATATCTCCTATGATCATCCTCTGTCTTCTATTTCTTTCTTTTAATTCTAATTCCTTTTGTTTTTGTAAAATTTCTTCTTTAATTTTTCTTTCTTCCTCTTGGTCTCTTACTCTTAATTCTTCTGTCAAACTCCCCGCCTGGCAGTGTCCTCGAATCGGATCACGCGGGAGTAATAACGGCAATCGGCCGCGAGGCCTCACGCCACTCTGACACGCTTGGCTCTAGAACACCGTGACCGCCGGGGCACGAAGCCCTCGGGGCACGCGCTCCGCCTAACCGAGTAAGTAAAGAAACGATGAAAGTAGTGGTATTTCACCGGCGATGTTGCCATCTCCCACTTATGCTACACCTCTCATGTCTCCTTACAGTGCCAGACTAAAGTCAAGCTCAACAAGGTCTTCTTTCCCCGCTAATTTTTCCAAGCCCGTTCCCTTGGCAGTGGTTTCGCTAGATAGTAGATAGGGACAGTGGGAATCTCGTTAATCCATTCATGCGCGTCACTAATTAGATGACGAGGCATTTGGCTACCTTAAGAGAGTCATAGTTCTGGTCCTTGTATTATTTCTTGCACATTTCTTTTAAATTCTCCCAGTCCCCGTTTATATAATATTTAAGTTTTGTTGCCAATTCTATAATAATCTCCCATTCTCTATTCAGACCTTCTGGGATCTTCTGTGTCGATTCCGCGTTTTTTTCTTGTTCCTCTTCCTCAGTTGATATATTCTCTTCTTCTGATACTATATCACTCCATCTCTCGCTTCGTTGTTTTGCGTCTTGATTATATGCCAATCCTCTTTTATCTTTTGTTATCTCTCCGCTCCTGTTGTCGAATTGTTTATAATATTCCACATCCCTTCTTCCTTGTTGATTTCTGTTGATTGTCCCCTTATCTTTATATGTTGTTATTCTTCTCTGTCTATCTTCTGTTCTATCCTCTTCATATATTATTGTCTTCCTGAATGTCGGTTGTTTGTTAATTTTTTCTTCCTCTCTTCTTGGTGATGGTAGTTTTGGCCATTCTGTCGGTTTTATATATCTATTGTATATTTGATCTTTATCCTTCCCTTTTCCTGCCAAGATCCTTTCCGCTTCCCTGCGTGACATATTTTGATATCCCATTATTATATTGATGTTCTTATTCATCTCGTATATTCTGCATCCTCTGTATGATGATCTATGTTTCCCTCCACAGTTTCTACATTTTGTTTCCTTTGTGCATTGACCATACGCAATTTCCCCGCAAATGACACATGACACATCTCTCCTCACTCTTGCAAGCCGATTTTATTATATGTCCATATTATATTATATGTCCATATATTATATGTCCATATTATATGTCCATATATGGACATTATATGTCCATATCTGAAACACTTGAAGCATTGTTTCACCGACGATATAAAAGGTCTAATCTTAATTTCCGTTCTTCTTCCAAATAAGTCAAGTCTTTCTCGCACAGTATCTCCATTAAATGTAATTATTATATTTCCTGTATCTTTTTCCTCTAGTTGATTTTCTTCCTTGTTCCATACTTTCCTGTATATACGACCAATCTTCTCCACATTATCATGGTCGTTCATTGAATCCCACATATCGATTATACCGTCTCCCCAATCCGATATAACTCCTATGAATTTTGATCCTCTATGGTCGATTTCTGCAGTGAATCCAATAGAATCCGAACTTTTATTGATCGCCTCTAAACAGATATTAGCATCGTTACAATTTTTGAATTTACAAAATGCTGATGTATATGAAAGCATTACAATCTCGTCCGGTATTTTCGCTTCCCGCGTTAGTACTCTCCATATATTGAAAAAATTCTTACCTCTTTTTTTGTTTGTATTTTATCCCTTTTCAACTTTAATATTATTTTATACTTGTCATTGGTTCCTTCCTTGAACTTAACCTGCTTCATTCCCATTACTTCTGTAGCATCTATCTCACTTATTCTTTCTAGCATTCCTTTATAACATCTATATTCGTCCCTCGTCCACTTCTTCTTTGTTGAACTTCCCTTTGCCAACCTTGCTTCGCGCGTATTTACTTCCGTGTTCTCACTTCTCTCGGTCACTGAGTTCACGTGTTGCGCATCCACAGTATCCGTTTCCAATTCACTGGCCGTATCATATCTGGTTTCTTCCATGTTGATCTTACCTGATTGGGTCGTCAAATCTTCCATGGTGACGTCATCCTTCTTCGATTGGTTATTACCATCTTCCTTATTGTTACTAGCCATCATGGCCGTCACTTCTTCCTGTATTTTGGCGCGCTTTTCTTATGACGCTCTCTTTCCTTTTACCGTCTGCCACTCTCCTTTTTCCTGTGAATATCCTTCTGTATCTTTTTCAAGTATATTTGCTATATCTTCGTTGCCCGCTGCACTTTTTAGTCCAACGATATTCTCATTGGTCGTCATTTCCTTCGTTATTCCTTTCTTGACTTGAGGAATCTTTGTCTTTGTCCTATACTTTTGCATTATTGCATTCTTGCTCATATTCCCCCCTCCGAGAGGAGGAGTAATTCACCCCCTTTCGATTTTCCTATGATTTATAATCTACACTCCCTGCTAATCCCTAAACTACTCTCGTAACCCTCCGAAAACCGCTACGCTGTACGAAAAACTTTCGCGATCGCTAGCTAGGTTAAAACGCGTGTGTTCGCTACGGCGGCCATCACGCAACTCCTGCATATTTGATTGTTATTTTTATATGTTTAAAACAACCTAGCTTCCGAAGCGCGGATCTAGCTAGCGGCTGGTCAGGGTTCGGAGTAGGCGCGGAGGAAGACACAAGACTCGGTTAAAATATAACAAAACGTAATAGAGTTTATTCAATTAACGTGAATACATCGAGGTGATCGCAAAGGCGGTGGATATGTACAAAAGATCGCGGGTGCTGTTACGATAGCGACGATATACAGAGTTCGCGGAGTTCGCGGATCGGCGGGCGCGCGGGCTTGCTGACGTACGGTGTACGATCACGGCGTGGGTGACGCGGTATCGCAAGCTTGGATAGCGTTAGCGGTAAGCGCGTGCGGCGCTGGAGCGCGATTAGACGCGATATCGAGCGGCTAAGACTCTTAGTGGAGATAGGAAAGTACTCTCTATTATCTCCTGGCGCATCGATTCGTGTAGGCGGTAGGCGGCACCGGGTGGCCAAGACCCTTGGCGAATAAGAGAAGAACTCTCTTACCCTGGTTCACTCCGGTGTCACAGGTGTTCGGATGGAAGTTCGAGTCAACCGCCCAGATACTTCACTCGAGGCAGAGACAGAGAACACTCTCCACCTCCTGGTTGTTCGACTGTGAGATTTCGGGATCGGTGAGCAGCGGAGAATCGGTCGGACCGGTTGCTGGCTAACGGCGGAATCTAAAAGTTAGCAACATTGCTCGGTTTATATACATCCGCGATGGTATGTCGGCGTGGCGGGGGTATACGCGACGGCAATGGAGCACATCGTGCCTTGTCTCGCCCGGCGGGTGTTTGGCCGGGCGGCATCCGGCTGATGCTCGCCGGGAATAATGCGTTTTGGGGCGCATTGTTACAGGTTAGATACATAATAATAATAAATAATTTTTGCAATATCGTGGAAAAAGAAAGTAATCGTGATATTTCTTCGAGGCATAAGAGACGATTAGCACAAGAAAAAACAGACAAAAAATTAATTGTTTCTAGAATTATCAAGCAGTGGTGTGACTGATTTGAACCATCGCATCGGCCGAACGTATAAAAGAATGATTGAAAATGAAAAAATGATCATCAACCATTAGTTTTAACATCACCTTCTCTCAGTAATGATTAGATTTACATTAATCAGTTTTTTATAATTATACAGGGTGTTTCTTAAATAAGTAGACAAACTTGAAGGGAATATTTCTTGGTTTATTTTAAGAAGAAAAAGTTCTATAAATATGTGCTTTAAACTGTGTCCTGGTGAATCTAAAAATGTTTTATCGATAGGGGAGAGACCGGGGCGAAGTCGATACTATTATTTTTTTAGTGCCGATTTTTAACAAAACAAATAATTTTAGTAAAATGTGATATACCGTTGTAAAGAGTGAACTTTTGGCTACAAAATTTATACGGACATTTTTGGTCTACGTCGCTTTGTTCAACTGGTATAGAGTAAAAACGACAAAGGTGCAAATATTGAAAGTCAAAATTGCCGGGGCGGAGTCGTCACTCCATTCTCGGACTAAATTTTAAATGAAAAATCATAATTTCGATTATGAAAAATGATAATATACATTTTATTAATTATTTTTTAATAGAAAAATGGAAACATTAATTAAAAACACGATGGCGGAAAATAATTACAAGAAAAGCGCACACACATAAGCCGCGTTTACAGTATTAATGGCGAGTTCACACAACATACAGATTTCGAGATAATTGCAATGACGACTCCGCCCCGGTGACGACTTCGCCCCAGTCTCCCCTACTAAAAAATGAGTCTTAATACCACATGTATGCATACCAAAGGACTCCGCCATATCCTTATGGAAATTGGGTTTCGGTGAAATTAGCTGAAACTTCGGAAATAAATAATTTATGTGATGTTGATCAAAAGTCACAATGGACAAGATTTACAA